>NC_136905.1:18101503-18206281 GCF_949606895.1 Notothenia rossii
TTAAGCTTTAAATCCTGTTGATTCTACAAGCCTGTGGATCCGTGTTTGTGTTTGTGGGTGTCAGTATTTCATGATGTGGCCGACTCTCTCCACTGAACATAAGCAGACTGTCAGTCTATCAGTGGAACATCCCTCTCCCATTTCCCTCCCCTCTCCCTCTGTCTCCCCCACTATCACTCCCTCTGCCCTACTCTCCTCCTCTGTCTCTCCATCCTTATCAGTGTCCTTCCATCCGTCTCGCGTTCAATTTTTCATTTCAGGTTCAAATCTTTTTGACGTCCTCACACACCTCGCCCTCCCTTTCTGTCTTCCTCTACTGGCCTGTCAATCTGTCGTCCCCGCCCTCTCTCCCTCTCTCCCTCTCTCTCACATGAAGCCAATATGCCTATATGTGGCGGCGACCTGTCAATCATCATAAGGCAGTCAGCAAAAATGTGCATTCATGTGGACCTGGTGGATGTGAGCTTGTGTTTAGGGAAGAGAAAGGAAATGTTCCTGCAACCAGAATTCTCAGGTGTTCGAAGCAAAGTCCCTTTTTACAAGTTGCTTACACTCACAATGCAAGAACTTTGCCTCCACATCCAAGCAGTTCTTTGAATTTGTGCAAATGAAATAAATCAGTGGAGGGTGACAAACCACCTCTTACAAAGTGTATCATGACTCAAACAAAGCAATTCCACTATTCCAAAAAAAAATGTTTCCACCCATCTGTGTGGGTGTTCAGCTCAGTGCGCTGTTGCAGCTTCACCGTGACTTACTGCTTTAATTTAAGAGGTATTCCACATAGACCTTCTTTATTTTTTATTATTCCAGCAAAGACTACAGTAGTTAATTTTGCCCTGTACCTCCCACCCACCAACCAATAAAATAAAGTTAACAATTTCCTAAGCAAAATATAAAACGCTGTGATGTCTTTCCGTCTGCACTTTCTTTTGATGAGGTTTGACTTCCTGTAGGTTTTTTATTTCATCCCAACTATTGAACTCCTCATCTGTTTATTTCAAAACAAGCTTCTGCTGCTACTTGGAGCGTAAAAGACACTTTATGTGTGCCTAGGGGTATCGCTCAAGAAAGAACAGGAAATTAAAAAGGTATCAGCTGAATCACTTTTGTGTTTTTATGAAAGCAAAATGGAGAGTAGCAAAGTAAGCATTCATTCATTTATTTATAGAAACTGCAGTTTATTACTTTAAACAACTCTCTCGCAGTGAGTGACATGCATCAGCGGAACATAAAGCCGACGGCCTCGCGGGTCCATTTAAGATCTGACATTCTATGCGCGACATTAGGGATTATGGATTTGTAGGTATCTTTTCGGCGAACGTTATGAAAAGTGTTGTATTTATTTGTACTTGGGCGTTTATTCAAAGGGAACAAAGCAGTGGGATGTGTATATGAGCTCTCATAAAGTCAGCCCACGTCCCAGTGCAACATCTCGGCCATATAAGCAATGCCTGCTCTGCTTTGCTGCTGGAATATGAAATATGCATGGACCATAAAGAGCATATGGACCATCCATCTCAATATCCGCTACACCAGACCATCAAAAAAGATCATTAAACCTAACACACACAGGCTGACTCGCACACACACGTACACACAAAATGGCACATAAACATGCACTCCCACGTCGTGCATAATGGTTTATCAGTTTCAGTGCCAACTTTCTGCTGACAGAGCACACCTAGTTACAGGCAAAGGCATGCACACACTTAAAGTGACACACACGCAAACACATATTAAGGAAAGAGAAGGGATCCAGCCGTTGTGTAGAATTGTCACATTTCTAGTCTTAATCCAAATACATTACAATCAGCTGTCGCATAATAACAGTAGACAGAGAAACATTAACACATGTCTTTGTTCCGCTCTTTATCTAACACACACACGCGCGCAAACACATGTGCCACCCCTCTAAGCTGTCACTCTATATTTTCTTTACCATGGCCCCCGTCAGGCTCTGTCACTATCAGGCGCTCCGGCCCTCCACTGCCGGGAATAAAGATTTAATATGAAACTCACAAGGAGAGTGAAGAGAGAGAGAGAGAGACTCAAAGTCACAGTGACAGTAAATCTGAAAAAGGCCAACTCATGGCTAACGAATGCACAGATTCAGAGCGAAGTCAGGGAACCTGTTAATAGAGAACAAAGCAGGGAGGGATGATGGGATGGACAACACGTGAAGGTGAGGGAGAAAGAAGAAAAACAGAAGGACTCAGGAAGAGAGTCAATTCTCATTCACTCACATTGTACAAAAGTGACAACTTATAACACAGACTTCAGCTGGGTGAGGCATCTGTCCTTCTTCATCTCTTCCCTCCATTCCTCACCCTTTCCCTCCTCTCACATCTCTCTAATCTCTTTCTAACTACACCATGTGTCAGCGAGGAGTCTGACACTAAGTCAGCGTCATATTCTATCATCCATGCAGACGGAGACAGGAGCAAACAGGACAGCTACAAGACGGGCTTCTTCTTTATCTGATCTCCTTACTCCTTCAGCCCTTCTTTCTTCATCCCGCCATCCCATTTCCCCCGAAAAAACGTTGTCAGCCCAGGTGCAGCAAACATCAATCTGCTAATGGGCGCTGCTCTCTTATTAGTTCTCACTGTGGCCTGAAAAGCCCATTCGGGTTGGTGAAAAGCTTTCATATTTTTGCAACAATGAGGATAGAATGAGAGTTGGAGCAAATGTGCAGCATGTGTGTACTTTCCAAGATGTTATAACTGCCACCTTGTTTTCACCTTCACAGCAGAGGGCGGAAGTTGGAGGAATCCAATTTTGGTTGCCACCTTCTGTACTTGCAGGTGTTATAATTTACGTATTTCTGTTATGTGTCTCCACAGACATTTTTCCATTTCCGATACACGGACTGCCTGTATAATTTGACAACTGTAAACGTTTATGTCTATTTTTTCCATCAATTTGCCATGGTTTTTATTACTCCGGTATCCATGAGCCCCGATTGCTGTTGCTATGGAGAAGAAGCCAGTTGGAGGCATGTTGTGTAAATGCTTGATTGTTGCAAAAAAGACTGCAGCACAGTAGACATTATCTAAAGTAGAGTGTTGACTGCATGGAGGTGTGTTTAGACAGAGAGCAGAGTACATTTTTGCCTCGTGTAATTAACTTTTGGATTGTTGGGGTTATTTACCCAAAACAGCATTAAAACCAACTGTAAAATATGCATTGCATTTCTGTCTGAACTCGCATTGATCATGAGCTTTCTCATTAGAAAAAAATCGCACAACTTGATTTTACACCAAAATATTGGATTTTGAAAGTAGTAACTCATTTTCTCGCTTTTATGAATAACTATGTTTTTACCAAGCAGCAACCTTCATTTCTCAAACCAAGATATTGATGATGATTCACAAACGAACGGTAGACGTCACTGTGACTATATCCAATTCATATAGACTATAGTTTGACTAGATATGTTCATACTTTGTAGCTCACCTTTTAAACTGATGATTCAACCACAATAGTTTCAAGCCCACCCAAGCTGCTAGTCACCAAACATTTCCTATGCTCAAAATGAACAGGACTTTTACCTCTGGAAACCTGGATGCTTAAAATATCTCCTCCTTCTACTCCATTTCTCATTCAACCACCTTCTTCCTGTGGGATACTACACCCTCCAGTATTCTCCATTCTAGCTGCCATGTGCTGGATACGGCTCAACATTTGAAAGCTCAGGGAGTGTCATTGGTATATGGCTGCTTCCTGGTATGAGATTTAAAAATATCTCTTTTGAACCCAGATGTGCCACCTGCTCACCTCAGCTGCCGTGGAGCTCCTTTGACAGGCTGACTCCCTGCCTTGTTAACGGCACTTTCATTCAGCCAATTTCAGGAATTTGAAAAGATGCTGTCATGTCTTGGGAGGCATTTGTTATGCCTTTATGAATGGTGGCAGTGTGTATGTGCAGCTGGCTAAGGATTGATGCTGTATAAGTTGATGAGTAAAGTCATTTTATACCTCAACAGATGTGTGTAAAAAAAAACACAAACAGGCTCTGCTGACATTACAAAAAACACACCAGACCGATTAATCAACAGTGTTTGTGTTTTTTGTCCCCTCTGGCAAGGACTTTCTCTCACTCACTGTCCTTACTCACCTTCAAACACTTTTGAGTGTTTTCTGACTCTGTTCGACATCACCTGTTCCTCCTAGCTCCTGCTCTCTCTCTGCCAGTCTCTCCACCGTGGTGTAAAGTCATAATCCTTTCCTTTCTCTCCTGTCGTTTACTTCCCTCTCTATCTTAGTAATTATCTCTCCGCCCTGTCCCCTCGTCGCACCCCCTGTCATCCATCTATCTGCCTCTATGTAAAATATCTCCATCTGCTTTCACTTTCATACTTTTCCATTCCCTGCCTTCCCTTATCTCGCTGGACTGACCCGTTCATCTCTCCCCTCTTTCCCTCCATCCTTCTATCTCATCCTCCTCCCGCCTGCCTGCCTCCATCTTTCCATCCCTCCTCCCGGTCACGAGCTGATTGAAATTCAAACCCGAGCTTTATTGTCGGTCCGTGCGGTCGGCGATTTGCTTAGCACACGTTCCTGTGCGAGGCCGTGGAGGTTGTGAGCAATCTGGTTTTGGGTGTTCAGAGAGAAGATAAAGCAACATCAGAGGCAGCGGCCCCCGACTCCACCATCCATTACTTTGCTGTAATGTTTATCATTGCCACTGAGCTAGAAGCAGCAGCAGCAGCTCGGAACTTAGTTTTTCTCTCAGTTAACTCGCTCTAAATGGTCCAACACACCTGCATTTAGCTCTTCTAATCGTGCAATCAGTATTCCTTCCTCTTTCCCTCTGCGACCTCTATTTATTCTCCTCTATTCGTCCCATCTATCCGGTCTTTCTCACACATCCTGCTCCGACGTGTCCAGGCCATCATTTCCTCTATTTTCCTAGTCAGAGCCACAGCAGAGTGAATCAGACAAAGTGAGGAGAGAATATGATGCTCAACATTTGGATGGAAAGGTGTACATTGATGTAACATCAATATTGGTATATACAATTCAATATTGTATGCAATATGGTTGTCATCAAGACTTTCCTGGTTATAAGGGCTGCATTACAGTATAGGAACTGAGGTTATATGAATATATATAGATGGATTCTCAATTGAATTTCCAGAAAACATAATATACTTTGACTAGCAGTGCTATTCTGATATAGATTTGCATATCCCATTATTATACCATGGGCTGCAATGATTGCCTGTCCATCAATAAGTCCACCAGAAAAAAATCAGTCTGCACCAACTATATTCATATTTCAAGCAATGTGTATATTGAATATTTGAGGGTTTAATGACTGACAAGGGACAAAACAAGACATCTGATTGTAGCTTTGATCACACTGTAATATTGAAGCAAATGAAAATACAGCAAAATGACCTGCTAACAAATAAATGATAGGCAGATGGTGTGTATGAGTGTGTATAAGTGTGTGGGTGTTGGGCAGGTAATAGAAAGGGATGTTTGTTTGCCAATACGTGTGAGCAGCAGACATACATATTTGCAGGTGTCACATCTGCTCCTGCAGGCGGATTTCTCCTCATGTGATTGCTTAAAAGTCTGTGTGTGTGTGTGTGTGTGTGTGTGTGTGTGTGTGTGTGTGTGTGTGTGTGTGTGTGTGTGTGTGTGTGTGTGTGTGTGTGTGTGTGTGTGTGTGTGTGTGTGTCAGTTAATGTTTCTACATGGATGTGTCTGGCGCGTGTGTGTGTGTGTTATCTGTGTGTGCATGGGACAGCAGTTTCAAAGATGGCAGCGTGAGCTTTTGTTCTGTCTCTTCAATCAAAGTGCTTCCCTACAGCTTGGCCTGGCAGACAAAACCAAAGTCAGCCAACACCGGCTCTGAGCTCGGATCAGCCGGAGAGAGAGAAAGAGAAAGAGACAGAGAGAGAGAGGGCGAGGTGAGAGAGGGAGAGAAAGACAGAGAGTGAGACCTATGGGTGAGAGGCCATGAGGTCTGTTTCTGTCTCTGGTGCAATGTGATGAAACCGGCAGGCAGCCAATCAAACATGACGATGAGCCAAACAGGGAATAACCTGCAGGTCAGCTAACACACACTCTCACAAACGCACACACACACACAAACACACACACACACACACACACACACACACACACACACAATCATGCGCATGTGCTTGTTAGAATGGCAGCATTGTTCACCGAGGTCTAAGAACACTTTTTCTTGATATCAAGTGTTGCATGTAGAATGTAATTGGATGAGATGTAATTGGTTGTGGTCGGCTGATTTGAATAGCAAATGCTGGCTTTGTATAAACACACAAATTAAATCCTTGTTTATGTTGTGTGTCTGCATGTGCCCATGCCACTGCGCGCTGTTGTTGTAACTGTTGGTGTGCTGATTGCAAAAACAAACCCTCAGCTAAGAAAGGCTGCTGGTGAAATTGGAAATTATAAAAAAAAAGGAGGAAGAATGAGTGACGTGTGAGCGAGACAAGGAGGGAGGAAGTGAGGGTGGTCAGGGATGGAGAAAGAGATAGAGTGAGAGGCCAAAGAGGTCAGGGAGAAAATAAGGGGGTGGGGGGGGGTAGGCTGTACTGGTCTCTAGCGGCATATAGCTTCAAGCTTGGCTAATGTGCTCTGAGTGTGTGTGTGTGTGCTTGACCCTTTGTCTGAGCCAATGCTCCGTTACAGTGAGTCATATGAGCTGTAACTAGGAACAGATTGCTGTTTTTATATGAAGCAGGCATTTGTGTTTGTGTTATACTACCCTGGTGACTCTAAAGGTTTTCCTCATGCCCCTTAATGCAGCCGCACACGGTCTGAAACCCACACACACACACACACACACACATTTATGTTGTGTTATGAGAGACTAAATGAGACAAAGAAACTTCAGCAGTGTAAGAAACACACAGATACACTTTGGACCTCCCACTGAGTATGAATGTGTAGTGTCAGCTTTCATGTCTCTGCCTTCCCTTTATTACCCCCTTGTCTCTCGCCTCTCTCTTTCTCAACGGCTTCATTTTCATCTCTCTCTCTCTCTCTCTCTCTCTCTCTCTTTCTCTCTCTCTGGCAGAGAGGAAGCAGTGATGTCATGTCATCATGTCTTACTGGCTCTATATGATGTCGTTTCTACATCTCACCGCTCCCCCCCCCCCCCCCCCACATTACAATGGGCTTAATGCACCGTTTCACAATGCCGTGAAAATGCTACTATGCAGCCAGTATGGTGTTTTGCGTGTGTGTGTGTCTGTGTGTGTGAGAGAAAGTGATAACAGTGAGATCACAATAGTCCTGTCTTTACATAACCACTGTGCTAACAGCAAAGTGGGGCAGCTAGAGAGGCAGCAAAACATTAGAGTGTGTCTGTTTTGGATTTTGCATTCCCTTTATTTGAGCGTGTGTGTGTGCGCGCGCGTGTGTGTGTGTGTGTGTGTGTGTGTGTGTGTGTGTGTGTGTGTGTGTGTGTGTGTGTGTCAAGGGTCAGATCGACGCGGAGATGATTTAAGGAAGAGATATGCAGGAGAAATGGAGAAAGACGGGCATGCAGTGCGGATTGTTAGTGAAGACGGAAGACGGAGAGATTCGGTTTTTCACCTCTGCCAAACACTTAAATCCAGGCTGTATGCTGAAAATCGATCGAGACTTTCTGTTATCAAGGTCACTTCAACTGTTTCTCAGAGGGAAAGCTTTTTCTGGGGAGCCCAATGAGAGAGGAACACAATTGTGTCCTGTGAGGAAGTCTCTAATTGGAATGTGTGTCGTGTACAACGACGCTTGGCTGAGCAAAGACATCCCACTTAACAAATATGTGTTGCACTGGCTCGTGTGTCCTCGATGTGCAGCCTTTCATCTCTCTGAAGCAGAAAGGAAAGGATGGAAATGAAGGAAGCACGGAAGTATTAACTGGGAATTAAAAATAATCCAATGATAGATACGCAGTGGATTTTGGGTAATGGTGGGAAGGTGTATAAAATGATAGAAGAGAGGGAGAGAAGGTGGTGGGTTTATTGTGATTAGATACTGTTTATTGGCATTGTCCCCTTTCATTGGACCATTTTCTATATACATTTTACAATCAAGCTTTATGTGAACTAATGATGTTGAGAATCACAGCATCCATTTGATGTAATGGTTAATCTACTGTGGAGATTTTAATTAAGTTTTATTTTTCTTGAATCTTAAATTCTCCAGGGATTGCTGGTAAGCAAGGAGCGACAGGAATGAAAACGTAACCTTGCAATATTGCTGATTACTTCCGAAAGCTTTTGTCTTTTAGGTGGTTGTACACAGATAATAGTAGCTTAGGCGATTGTAACAGTCAATCATTGGTATCTCCTATAAACATATCAAAAGGCCTTGTGCAACACATTGAAGCTTAGATTGTTCCCTATTTGTGTGAAATGTGGGGTGTAATAAAACATCCTCTGCTCGATCAATTGAAATAGCTTTAAAATGTTGGAACACACTTTATAAATAATACAGTACAGAGATGGCTGTTTTAAGCTGTATACTCTAGATCTAATGAACTCCCTGAAGTCTCTTGCTTTGGTTTGACTCCAACATCTCTGTCAAAAAAACTAATAGCTGGTGTTTTCTTGATTTCCAATTCATGTATCCCTGCCTTCACTGTCATCCTTCCTCCAGCCTGTGGCCCAGAAAGGAATTGAGGTTCTTCATTTTGTTTTAAAGTAGAACAAGAGAAAATCTGACTAATGATGAAGCAAAAACCTAGGTTTTCAGTGTTTCTGCAGCGTTGTGCTCCTTATATTTCCTCCAAAATGTGAAGTTTTTGTGGTGAGGCATCCTGAACTTGTTTGCGAAGCTGTGTTGGCTGGTGCTGATGGGCTGATGCAACACTTTAAAAAACAATTATTGGTTTCTCATTCACACTGACTGATTACCTTCAGTGACTGTATTCAGACGTCTCTGGAGATGTGTGTGCTGCTGGTAAATGAATGGGAATTAATGAGCCTGAGAGGTATGGCAAGAAGTACTTAGAAATGTATTTAACTGTGTGCATTAAAACAGAATTAACAATGAAGAGATGAAAAATGAAAAAATATGTGTAAAAAGTTGTTTTTTCCCTCTACGCAATGCATTCAGAAAAATGCATAAGCCAATCCGATATCTGGAGCCCACACTCTTTATAGATCATTATGTAAAGTGAATGTAATAATACTATTCTTTATGAGATGAGAGGCAGAATGATTGTTGCCTTGCCTCTGGGTTTAATTTCCTCGTCCCACCTAAACCTGAGGCAAAGTGCCCGCATCCTTCTTGTGTTTTCTAAAAAGGAAAACCTTTTTTGAAATACAATTAACGATGAAGGTACAACCAGCAGCTTTTAAGATAAGCTTAGCATAAGGTGTGTAAGGGAAAGAGTAAGGCGGGCCATGTCAAATAGCAAACTTGTATGTCCTAAGTTAATGACAAGATTTAACAAATCATGTCTTACATATTAATTAAAGAGCTTACATACTGCTAGGTGGAATCTGTTCTCTTTCGGATACAGGCATGCTAGCAGTTCCCCCCGTTTCCAGTCCTTATGCTAAGCTAACCGTCTGCTAGATGTAGCTTCACATTTAACAGACATATCTAAGTTGTAATTTATCCTTAATCCTACTAGTCAATCTTTCAGTTTGTGTGTACGGACAGGGAGATCGAAATATCGTTTCCCACAATCCTGAATACGAAAAAAGAAAAAGATGCATGAAAACATGTACACAAAATGGCGGGTCAGGGAGTCAAACCAGCAACCTCCCAGCCTGTAATCCATCTTCTCACTGGGCCCAGTCTACTGAAGCTCCCATGTCGTTTAAAAAAAGATTATCACTCAGCAGGTCGCACTGCTCCCCTTCATATTTAAAGACTTTATCAGGATCATTATTCAGGAAGTGAAAGTTAAAAACTGATGAATAAGGATAATGCTCTCTGCCATTGTGTGACGGGGAGTGGCAGTCATTAGCAGGAGGTATTAATAGACAGGCTATTAGCTTAGGTCGGAGCTCTGTGTCAGACTCTGTTACAGTTACACTGTCTTCCTCCTCTGCTTTTCTCTCCCGTATTGGCTCGCCCCGCTCTCCAACACACCTCTTTTATCCTCCTTCACCCAGCTCTAGCGTATCCACTCTGATTCCCTACCTTTATTCGTTTATGCCTCTTCTGTCTCCCCTCATACGCTCTCTCTCACGTTGGCACACTCGCCCTCTCTGTCACTTTACTCACTCACAGCTCGGCTCGCTGCAGGCCCGAACCACTTCCCCATGGCGTTGTCTATCTAATCCTGTTTTCCATCATTCCCCGCTCTTCTCTCTTTTCTCACATTCACATCATGCTATTTCTCACCATAAATCTTCAATCCCCCCCCCCCCCCACAACACCCCCTTTGGTCACCACGCATCATTTAATAACACAGTCCAACCCCCCTCCAGCCCATCTTTTCCTATCTCTTTGTCTTTCGTTTACTTGGCCGTGACCACATGTAGATATGTTTGATAACCTGTTTTTTGTGCCTAACAGGCTTCCATATCTATTTAAGTGTTCCAATCTAAGTTGAAGAAATAAAGAAAATACATTTGTAAACACAAAGCTGTTCCTCCCTTATATCCTCTGGTTTTCAGGGTAATATTAAGCAGAGAGCTGAGATCAGAAATGCTACCTGTTGCTACCAAAGCATGGGTGAGACCATCAATACAATGAACACTATTTTATATTTAGGTATCGTTTGACAACTTCAAAATATGCCGACAACATACCAGTTTGCATCCTCAGCTATGCTTACTAACAAAAATGAAGTCAGACACATTCAGAATATATGGACACTTAGCTGCTTAATGTCGCTGCCTGGCTGAGGAAGGGGCTGCGGATCAAATTAATACAGCGATGAAAACAACACCATTAACTCAAGCTAATTGTGGTAAGAGTCAGCATTGAGTGATTGACTTAAACTACATCTTGGCTGGTGTCTGAAATAACTCACTGGTTAATTCATTCACTGCTCTCTAAAGAATAATCACCCACGGGTTTGCTTTATAGTGAGCAGGTAAATTAGATTTTGGATAATTATCAATCGTCATTTTATGGTTTCAGTGATAGGTGTAGTAAACAGTTTTCAAAAATGGTTACGCCTTGCATTATAGGATTGATGGTGCCATAAATAGGACATCATTTTTTAATTTGGGGAAACTTTAGGCCATAAGTGCGTCCATTTCTCACTAAGAAAAATAAATAAATGTCCGGACAGTAAATATACTGAACAACACATAATATTAAAGGTGGGGTAGGAAAGTTTGAGAAACCGGCTCGAGATACACTTTTTGTTATATTCCATGGAATGCTCTTAACATCCTGATAGCAATGAATATCTTAAGTGCTTTGCTTTGATACTGAATTTTTGACAACAATCCATAACAAAATGTCATCTGTGGAAGCCGTGGTACTGTAAAAAGCATGACCAATCATCTGAGCCGGCACGGCTAAAATAACTGGATGGCCTACCTGCCTGTCAGCCTTCCATCTGCGCACAAACTTATCTCGTGCCCTCATTGGTCATGTGCGCGTTCGTGTGTGTTGGAGGAGGGGCTCTGTAAGGAAGTGGCAGATTTTCTCCGGTTGTGTATTTTCAAATTCTACCGCACTCGAGCTGGTTTCTCCAAAGTTACCTACCCCGGCTTTAAAGTGTTTAAAGCTGTATTTAAAGAAGAAAAAAAAAATTCTCACACTGACAAATGTAATAAAAACGTATGAACTGATATTAGCACTTCAAACTCTCTGTGAGAAATAGTCTTTATGCATCTATAAAAGGAGGCAACCCTTTAAAAGGCTGAATCAATTCTTTATAAATGTATCCGTTTCTGAGATTGTTTCTGAAAAGCTTTGTTTTAGCCTTAAAATCACCTGCTTGGAGTCAGACTCAAAATGAAAAAATGAATGCACCTTTATGTGGCTTCGCTCTCCATCCTTCATCAAATGTGGCTTCACCTCAACGCTGCGTCTCCTCTTTATTCCTCACTGACGACCTCTCTGTCTAACCCTCTATCTTTAACAAATTCACAAATGTCTTCCCAATCATTTGATCTCTTCTCTTATCGCCGCTCCATTGTCGAGTTGTGACCCCTCCAAGAGAGAGAGAGAGAGAGAGGTTGAGGGAGAGACAGTAAGCAGTGGGTAGAAAGCGATGGAGAAAAGGAGAGAGCGGCAGAGGGTAAGGTTTCGATTTCACAGCAGACACATAGGCTGACTTTATAGGTAACCTTTGTAAATGGGATTTCGATCTCTAATTCTCAACAGATCCTTGTAAATGATTACATAAAAACTCAGGGGTGAGAGAGAGGACGAAGAAGACGAAGAACAAGACGAAAATAAAAATATGAGACTTTTAGACTAACACCTACATAATATTTGACAAATTGCCTCAGAATTTCCCGGTTGTTTTGCAGTCTGGTCGGTGAGTCAGAGACTTTACAGTTACACTGACTCCCACACTTTCCAACACATAAACAGATCAGTATTTAAACACAGATATACACATATGGCTTTCGCCCACACCAACATTTGTGTGGAGGTCTGACCTTAATTGCTCTCCTCCTGTTTGCTAGCTTGCCCGATGCTTGCCAGATATTACCAACGCTTTGGGAAAAGATAAAAATGCTAATTTGAGGCATTTTTTTAAGAATTAACTGCATACTCCACTGATATGATTAGCCTTGAAAATGATGTGTCTCATTAGTGTGGCTGTGAGAGAGAGGCAAACTGCTAAGTCAAATACAAATCTTGGGTTTTATCCCTCTAAGAGTTGTACAAAGGCTTCACAGGTGGATCACCGCACAATGATCTTAACAAACTGAAGCAATAAAAACATTAAGTTGGAACAACTATTATCGAGCCATCCATCAACATGTAAAAGAAATTTCTTCCAAAGCAAGGTGGCAGAAGCTGGAGTCTATCCCAGCATGAAAGGGCATCCTAAACAGGACACCCACATTCACATCTAAATGCAGTTTCCAGTTTACCCAAAACACATGTTTTTGGACTGCTGGAAGAAACCAAAGCATCAGAAGGGGGACTACTGCATACTCTGGTAGAGAAGAAGGAAACAACCCCATTGGAAAATACACACTACATTGTCAGGTTGTTACATTTGTTAACACTGCTGAACTAAAATCTTTTTACCACCAAAGATAATGTTAATATTTCAGTAGATATTGGTTGATTGATAGAGAACGGTCCATGCTTTAGGTATCAATTAATCCAATAATCATCAAAAATTACAAACATTGGCCACTTGTTATCACTTTGAAATGAATATCTTTAGATGTTGGACTTCCCATCAAAAGGAAAATAATAATCAATTTGAAGACGTCATCTTTGGCTCTGAGAATATGGTCATGGTCATTTTCCGACACCTTACTTAAAAAGTAATCTAAAAAAAGAATCGGCAAACTGATCGATAATGGAAATAGCTCTCAATTTGAAGACTGTAATGTACTCTCTGTAATTGCAAGGACAATTCCTCTTTGTTTCTTCAGTCCGTGAATCAGCAGATATACAGTCATACTGACAGAGAGTTGGAAACGAATGAAGAGAGAGCGAGGTAGAGCTTAATAAACCTAATCTGTACTTTCTGTTTATTCCGTCTCAGTTCAAATTGCTTCGAGGTGCGGTTTGTTCGAAAAGTAATTCTCCTCCACCATATTTAATTGTTTTATTGTGTCATTACTTCTTGTGGCCGGAGCATTAATGTGGCGTGCATTCCACTACGCCTATTAAAGTGTAATGGCTCTACAAAGCAATATTCGTCGTGATCAGATGTACACGCAAACACTATCAAACACACACACACACACACACACACTATTAAGCGCCAATGGTGCCAGAGAGTGATATGAGGCAATATTGCAGGCGAGTGATCTGATGAAGTGTGCAGAAACAGTCATTAGCCGAGTCCTCGTCCCTGTTCAGTTTACCACACATTAAAAATCTTAACGAAGGAGCCGCATTGCTTTCGCTCGGCGTGGACTTATAATCACTCACAGAAACACATCGGAATTATAACACACACTAACTTTGTCACTCACTTATAAAGTGTGAAACGCACAAGCACACTCTGCTTATGGTACAAACTGTGGAGAGAGAATCTAATGATATGTGCATACATTATGTAACGTGTAAGTCCAAGCTAGAGAGAGAAACTCTTAAATGTTTCTGAGAGTGTGAGAGGAAGTAATAAGATGAGTGGAGTGCGTTTGCCTGCTGAGAGGGGGATGATGGATTGTTGAGGAGAGGCAGGTGAGGCTGCATATCTCCCTACAGCACCGGTCATAAAGCAAGAGAGCAGCCTCCTCTCCAACAACACAATGAGATCAAATAACCTTCAGTGCCTCGGAGACACACACACACACACACACACACACACACACACACACACACACACACACACACACACACACACACACACACACACACACACACACACACACACACACACACACACACACACACACACACACACACACACACACACACACACACACACACACACACACACACACACACACACACACACACACACACACACACACACACACACACACACACACACACACACACACACACACACACACAGGTGAAAGCAACATCAGCGGCTGGCTCTCATATTCAGGACTCGCTCTGTTTGAAACATCCATCATATTCTTGGGCAAAAAGAGAAGCAATGAAAGTATCAAGATGAGCACTCTTTGACACGCTCCCCCCCTCCCTATCTCTCGTAAAAACACATATACGCTGACACACACGAGGCATGCACCCCCTGATAAATACACAGCAGTTCGTGAAGTATCGTCTGAGAGGTGGTGAAGAAAGATGAACAAGCCGGAGAGGAGGATGAAGTAGAAGAACAAATGCAAGTAGGAAGTGGAGAGGGGAAAGCAAAGTGCTCGAGTGGAAGGAGGGTCACTGATGGGAGAGACTCTTCAGGGCTCAGAGGGGGATTAGGTCCCAGTGTGTGTGTGTGTGTGTGTGTGTGTGTGTGTGTGTGTGTGTGTGTGTGTGTGTGTGTGTGTGTGTGTGTGTGTGTGTGTGTGTGTGTGTGTGTGTGTGTGTGTGTGTGTGTGTGTGTGTGTCTGTGTGAAAAAAAGAGAAAGAAAGAAGGAATGACATCAATCTTGCTGAATCTGATCGTTACTTTTTTTCATAACAATAAACCTGTGAGCAAGGCATTTTTACAACCAGCATCTGTCACAAAGCCTTGACACCACCACAGTCCCGCTCCCTTTCTGTCCCCGACAGTCATTAACAGCCCTTTCTGACTTCTTGCTTTGGTGTGTTATTGTGTGTGTGCGTTTGTCTGTGTGTGCCTGTCCACACGTGAGACTCCCCATTGCTATACAATGTGTGTGGAATTTCATGCTATAATCGGTTGGGGACCGGAACACACGGCAAACAAAGCAATCGGCACAACAGCGCCCCGTCTCCTCCCACACACACATAGTTTATAGGGCACACATGGACGAGGCTTCACACACATACACACACAACTCCTGAACAGGCCAGTGAGATGTAGTCCTCTGTGAAAGTCTGCACTTTGCCCTCTTCTGCAGATGGCCAATTACATGATCAGATGTGGTCCGTTATACCGCGGCCACACACGAAACGCCACATGTTCAGACTCCATGTAACATTCCCCCCCCCCCACACACACACACACAGAATCATAGGATGCCAGATAAAAACATCCAGCAGGATAGGGGGTAATTTAGGATTAGGATGGTGCGATGCTCAAAACATCCAAAAACATTCTCACATTGATATGGAAATTGGACCAATTTACAACTGCCGTAAATGGCTGAAAAACTGTTACTTAAATGGCAAAAAAAACAGTGTGTACATGCACACACACATATACTCAGAGCGAAGGATGCGCATATGAATGGCATGCAAGTCCCAGAGCTTGGTTGTGCTTATCAAAGGCCCGTCTCTCCCAGAGACCAGTCGAGGCCCAGCCTTACACTTAGCATTAGAATACATCAATGGCACAGCAATGGAGGGACGCAGCCTTTCATAATCGGAGAACCCACCTTCAGCCTCTATCTTCCCCTTTTCCCTCCCTCCATGGTCCATCCCAGCTCTCCACCCCCACTGTTAGCCCTCTTATTATCTCCTGCTTCTCTTACTCCCCCCTTCTTCAACTTAAGACTCAACTCCCCCCTCTACTCCAGAAGGAAGCCTCTTTAACCGTGACCAGAACTCAGAGCCACATGGACCGTGACCACATAGCCATACAACACCAGATCGGATGTGTGTGTGTGCGTGTGCGTGTGCGTGTGCGTGTGTGTGTGTGTGACTGACATAAAATAATCATAGTTAGGCCTGCCACTGCTCAGTCACCCCTCAGTGTTGTGAGTGTCTGAACAGGCAGCTTCAGATCCTGTTTAGCTCTGTGGGATTCGCTGTCTGGCCATCAGCATTCACACACACACTTCACTGGCTAACTGACAAACTCCACTTAATAGAATCAAACTTGGCCCATCAAACGTGTGTCAGTGCATGTATATGTGTGGTGTGTATGTGTGTCCTGTCACTTGTCTGTCGATACCCTGGCAGACTTCAGCAAGAGAATAGGAGAGAGAGGTGAGAAAAAACAAGCCAGCGATCCTTTACTCTCTAATTACAAATGACAAACCTGCTACCAAGAGTGGGTCTGGCACCTGACAACGCATGATAACCTCTCAGCTCACTGCCGATACTCAGTGGCCGACTGGAGCAAATCTGCGTGTCTGTGTGTAAGTGTGTGTGTATGCGCTGACTGACAGGTTGAAACAAGAAGAACAAAATCAAACAGTGTCCTGCCCGACGGCACTGATTTCCAATGACAAAGCAAGAAGTCTACGGACAATAACTCACCTGTCTTTCCCTCTTCATTGCCCTTTTAGTTTTCCATCCTTTACTTTTATTCATCGATCGTCTCCTTACTTCCTTCCTCTCTCTATCTCTTCCTCCATCTCTTCTGCATCATTAAGAGACCAGCTCTCCTTCTCCAGATGATCCATTTCCTCCCCATTGCGTAATAATAAGGTTAACACTACATTGTGGCTTGTACTCGTACTGGCTAATATCTCTAATTGCATTGTAATGATATCAATTCTACTGTAAGTGTCGTTTGATATAATATCCTCACAACACAGGGAGGTTTTAACATGCTCTCACACCACCCTCAGCTCGGCTTTTTTTAGTAGTTTCCTATTACATGGAAACTGTACAAGGCTGTTGAGTTAAGATACTAAAGGAGATATGGGACCTGAGTACTGATACGAACATTTAGAAGAAAAAATATCTTGCCAAAAGTCTACATATCTGTTCCAAAGTTAAGAAAATATAATATTATTTTTGAACAGCAGGGACCCACTACACTGAGTTAAAACTCCATACATTTCTAATTAAAAACCGGATGTACAACAGAAAGTAGTTGTTGGGCAGAGATCAATAATAACTCAAAATTAGGCTACATATTCTTTGTTGTTGTTCGTGACTTGGTTTGTCCTTTGCTCAAAACTAAAAACGTATTTTCTATCTGCCAAGTACTGTTAGTGTTACCTAGCTTATTGAACAAACTGACAAAGCTAACATTAGCTTGCTAACAGTATGACACAGCAGTTCAAAAGTTAATCTTAACTACGAGGTCAATGTAATAGTTATTCCGGAGCTTTAAGGGTATATCACCTAGGTTTTTTATCAGTAAATGTTTGGCCAGTTGTCCCTCTGCGATAAAGAACTCTTGTTTTTCTATAAAGTTGTTCCTATATTTTAAAAAAACAACTCAGACGGTAAGGTTGTCAAGATGGAAATGAACTTGACCTTGACAAACATTTTCTAAAATTATTATTCAACAAATAAAGATGAGCAAGGATATAATGGCACCTTTTGGTATGTCAAACTGGTCGATACTACTGTGTGCAACAGAACCAAAAACCTACATAAGTACAGATAAACATAAGAACAACTTCAAATGTGAAAAGTAAAGTGGAGCGTAGAGATAAAGGGCGAGAAAGCCATGAGACTTAAAAACACACAATCTCCTGTCTGAATGGACCGGCAGACATGGGTTCACGCTAAAAGAGTGAGCTTACACTTCTTCCCATTCACACTTAGCATTGAGTTAGCATTGACTCCCCGCTGAATAGCCTTGTGAAGGCACAGGCTGATGCTAACCGGGAGGCACTATCGCTAGCCGCCCTGCTCCCTGGCGGAATAGCCGGGGTTGCATTGATATGGTAATGTCAGGGACGTTTCAGGGCCAAAGCTTGGGACCGTGGGCTCTCTGTGATCCTCCAAGCCCAAAAAGGACAGATCTCTGGGGCATTGTGATTTCCCCAGTCAAGGCCCTGAGTGATCAGGATAAGCCCGTCCATGCTGCTTTAGTGCTGTCACTCAGCCGCTATTGTGGTCATGTGAACGGCCATTTTCATCACAATTGACCTCAGTTTTGGCAGTACTGTTCTGCTAGACCCTCCGTTCTCTTTTCTTCGGTGCCCTCCCCTCCTTCGCCTTCTATCAATGATTTTTTTTTCTTCTGTCTGGTCTTTCTTGTTCTGTGTTCTCTCTTTCCTCTCCGGCAGCAACAGAGGCCCTTAGATATGGCTGATGCAAAGTTTAACTGGCCTCTCTGCCTACCCACTGCCCATCTCAGGAGTCCTTTGCTCCAAGAGGAGAGTGTCATGGAGCCTTTGATTATTTGGACCGACACTGTAGAAGATTGCAACCCGTGATGCAATACATATGCTGGGAATTACTCTTGGCTTCAATGGGGTTTAACACTCACGTTGTGGCGTGAGCAACAATTGAATTTGAACACAGACAATGAGTGGGAGGATAGGTGTCATTGTTCGGTTTTTTATTCACTCATGCTTGAGCAAATATAGAAGTGTAAGGTGTTTGTGATTCTATATGTTTGTGTGCGGAGCAGTGTGTGTGTGTGTCCTATCTGCTCTACTTTATTTGATCAGGCCTGGAAGAAAATAACAATGTAGTCCCTTGAGGAAGCTGTGGGAGGTAATGACAAAGATTGTCCCTGTGAAACGAGCTTTCCTTGCACGTGTGTGTGTGTGTGTCAGTGAGAGACCGTGTGTGTGCATGTATGGAAGAGGGGGAAACAGAGGGAGAAATGGAAAGAGAGGTACAAGAGGTGGAGAGTGAAGAGTATGCAAATGTATGGGTCTAATACATGTGGGTAATGTGTGTGGGTGGTACGCTTGTAGGCATTCCAAATCCTTCTTTCTCACTTTCTTTCTGCAACACCCCACACACACACACACACACACACACACACACACACACACACACACACACACACACACACACACACACACACACACACACACACACACACACACACACACACACACACACACACACACACACACACACACACACACACACACACACACACACACACACACACACACACACACACACACACACACACACACACACACACACACACACACACACACACACACACAGATGGGAGGAGAGTTTGCCTGGCTGCGAAGAACTCTGCTCCATCAACACAACACATCCTATTTCGCAACATCTCCCCCCACATCTCCCCCCCTTAACTGGGGTACATTCATTAAAACAACCCTGCACTCCCACATCCTCCAAACAGCCCTCCACCCTCTATCTTCTACGCTGCGTCTCCCTCCCTATAACACAAGTGAAATGAAGACAGGGTCCATATCCACCTCCAGCAGCTTCCATGGACTTTACTCTCTCATTAAAAAACTGATAGTCCGGCCGTAGAGAGAAGTTGGCTGAGAGAGGAGGTAAACACTCATTCATATGCAGCCTTACTACAGTAGTGCTAGCACATTCCCATGCCTGAGAGCGTAGGAAGGGAAAGCAGAGCCTACAGACAGTGTGGGTGTTAGCATTGAGGCCAGCCAGCACTTCCAGCTCTCAGCATCCTCCTTCTATCTCCCTCAATTGAGATCCATTGATTTTACACAGTGTACACACATATGCACACAAAAAACAGCTGTCCCTCTTGTAAATTCATGCACACCAAAGGTCAAAAGGTATACATTAAATCAGACATGTACACGTTAACCTACTGACAGAGGAGACACACTACATCCCACAGATAATGCTAGATTAATAGACAATGTGTACCCCAAGTCAATATGGAGTTTGCCAATATCCAAACAGGCAATGTTGCAAATTAATGTTTCAGACTTCTTTATGGGAGTATTGGATTTGTGCATAGCAGTGATTAGGTATTTGGATTTATCAGGTAATTAAAAAGGACAGACTTTCCCCATTTAGTTATTTCATCTACAGATGATTTCTCAATAGAATTTTCAACAGGTAACAATTACTGAATCAATTACACAGTCCTTGCTCACTAGACAATTGTATTGACGGATGCATCGCACACTGTTAGTACCTTATTTCATTAGACATGTAGCTGAAGTGTCTGATGAGTTCAGGGCCGTCCCTGGCCAACATGAGGCCCCACGCAAAGTTAAATGATGAGGCCTTCTGTTTCGCGAGCGTCGACGGGGGGGTTGGGGGGTGCTAGTGGAGCCTCGCAGCGGCGAAACCTTGCCGCGCCACACTAATTGCGCCCTGTGAAGCTGACCATTGAGCGGCCCGACCAAGCAAGGAGGCAGAGAGTTCAAATATAACCCGGTGTGGGCATTTATTCCTCTTTGTGTACAGGATTCACAGCCTCAATATGACTGTCTCCCGTGAACACAGTCACCAGCAACAAGGACCTCACCCACACACAGACTAACAGGAAAACAGAACCCTAAATACACACAGGACCAATCAAACGAACAAGACACAGGTGAAGGGCAAGGAGACAACACAGGGCACCAGGTGAACACAATCACCAACAATGAAGTTATACAACCCGTAACGGAGGCCGAGATCTATGGGCCCAGAGATCACCTCGGTTACACGCCCCATAAGCGCAAAGGTGCGCTGCATTTTCGGCTCAGTTGAGGCAACCTCCTCAAGATGAGGCCCCACGCAGTCTGCATGATCGGCCTGTAGGGAGGGACGGCCCTGGATGAGTTACACTTTAAACTTCTTTAGAGAAGGTGAAGTCTTAAAAATTGCTTGTTTCTGGCAAAACCACAACAATTTATAAACCTTAGAAAACATTCAATATACAACCAAGACAATCAGTAAGTGTGAAGTGTGATGAAAGGAGCTTGAACTGATGAATATTTTGTGTTTTGCTGAAAAATATTTTCAATTAATTCTCTTTATCGGACAAAAAAAATGTGTGTCAGACACTGCTCACACATAATACATTTCTTATAACACATGAGAAGAAGAAGATGTGCAACATTATATTGGCATTCTGCACACAAACACACACTGGCCAAGATATGAAGCCAAGAACAGGAATCCCTCATAGAGAAGCAACACACACACACACACACACACACACACACACACACACACACACACACACACACACACACACACACACACACACACACACACACACACACACACACACACACACACACACACACACACACACACACACACACACACACACACACACACACACACACACACACACACACACACACACACACACAAAGCTGATCAGATCTAAAGAGAGACTCTAGAGTAGTACGGAGATAGAGGACAATAATAAGGAGGAGGAGGAGGAGGAGGAGGAGGAGGAGGAGGAAAGTGATAAGAGAGAGAGATAAGACTTTGGCGTGAAGTCTTGCCAACGGGAGAGGGAGAAGGAAGAAGGGGAGGGAAGAGACGATGATAGGCGACGAGAAAGAGAGAGGGGAGGAACGAGCTGAAATATTGCGGGGACGCGTGCAATGTGTGTACGACGCCATCGATCCAACATTGGCAGACATAGAAGCCAGAGCAGTACTGACAGAAGCACTCTGAGACCGATAACACACAGCAGTGCTGCTGACCCATGTGTGTGACCTCACACACATCTGCACAGCAGGAGACCTTCATACATGATCGAGCAAACACACAGCCTTCATGCACTCACAAACACATGAACTTCGAAAGGCCGAAAAGTGTCAAGAACAACATTTGAATTATCATAGTTTTCCCCAGCAGGGAATAGAAAGCAAAAAAGTAACTTCTCCTCTCTTATACCCAACCCATCGATTAAAGAGTTATAAAACGATAACATTAACGGAACTTATTCTGCAACAATATTGCTTAACAATACATTGTTTCTGGTTCCAGTCTACTACATTTGAAAAAAATTACTGTAGGTTGGAAAAAACCTACAATGTAATGATTTTTGGCTCTGGGAAGTCGAAGTGGGCGATTTTCACTATTTCCAGACGTTTAATTAAAAAACATATTAATTAAGAAAAATAATCTGTAATTGATAGTATAAATACTGGTTGTGCCTACAATACAAAATGTGAAAAGAGTCTAAAAGGCTAAATATGATTATTTTGAATTATTGAAGACCCACCATCACAAACTTATATGCAGATACAAAACACCAAAACAAGGACGATATAATAATATGGCTCTTTTTAATGAATTTTCTGCCAATGTTTTGGACTAACTGGCTGCTTTCCACTGACACATCCGACCGGTTGACAGTTTTACTGACTGGTGGCTGTCAGAGTGCTTGTGTAGCGCACAGTTCTGCCTCTCTCTGGCCTGGCTGGGACTGATTAAAGCCTTCTGCTGAAACAAGGTCATAATTCACTTAGCCATTTCCCAATTTCCGCATAATTACCCTCCTGCTTCACGAACACTAACACACGCGGACACACACGCACCCGCACACATTCACACCGACGCTCACACACAAACGCATTTCCTCTCTGATTTGTGTCATTACTGAGAGGAGAGTGGTTAAAAGGTTTCAGAGTTGGCCTCTTAGTGACAGCTTAAATGGATAAAACCTCAATTAAAGACTCTTTCCCTCTCTGCCGCGCTCTCTCTGTGGATAGAATAAGCATAATTTTGTGCCCTCCGCAGTTTATTGAAGTGAGGACATTTTTCCTCTTCCTCTGGCTGCTAAATCAAACCTTCTCAATTAGGACTTTCTCACATCTCGCTATAATTGTTTCTTATGAAAACCTGTTACGGAGAAACTAGCATTAAAATAAAACCATATAAAACTGAAGTTCTGATAACCCATAACAATATTCATAATCAAAGCTAAACAATAAGCATCATTTCTGCCTGGCGAGCAGTGACAAAAGAAACTCGTCCTGTTGAAGCTTTGGCTCTCCTCCCTGCTGCTCCTCTATCCTGATGTGCGACAGTTGACTCCTGGTGTGTTTGATTAAAACCGTGGCATTTTCACGTGAGACGTTATTGTCTTAATGCGGAGGACTCTTAATTGTCATGTCGGTACAGTTTATCAACACTAGACCACTCTGCTCTGTTGTGATCAAACTCAGCATATGGCCTCAGACTGCCACTACGCTGCTACCATTAGCCACATCACAAACACAGCATGTGAGCATCTGGTGTGCGTGTGCGCGTGCGTGTGTGTGTGTGTGTGTGTGGGTGTGTGTGTGTGTGTGTGTGCGTGTGTGCAGGAGCTGACAGTCTGAATTATTAGAAACCCCCCCCCTCCCCCCAAAGCCCCAAGAGTGCTGGCAAGGAATAGAGTAGACAAGAGTATACTCGCACGCACTCTCTCACACACATACAGCGCTTTCAAACAGCTTGTAAACATCACAGCCTTGTTATTAGCACCTGATTACATTGCTGGAGCTTAGGCGTCGGCTCAGAGAATAATGTTAATATCAACAACAACATCGGGCATGTGCGCCTGAGTGTGTATTTGAATGCTTTTGTGCATTGCCTCCAGCCCATCGCTGAGGGATTGGCTCTCTGTGGACAATTTGTTCAAATTTAACACATGGGTGGGAAAGATACATTCTTGTTTTCCCTAAAAATCTACAGATAACGAGGAAAGATGGTCATTCAATCATTTGGCTGTCAAGGGAACAAAAAGAATGCATCTGCGTCAGGCGACAGCATTTTAACTTAAATCAACACAAATCTCATTTGGTATAGCCTTTTGATTTCTAGGAATTCATTGTTAAGATTACTTTCCTGAAAAGATTTGTCACTTTACTGTCCCTATTCAATCCCATCTGTGAGATCTTCATTTCCCTTCTATGCTTTAACATCACTCATACAGACACTGTCCTGGGATTACCTCCAGATTGTGCAGCACAGTAAACACAGACTGCCTAACATCCTGAAATCACCAAGAACAAAAGCCAATATGGATGTGTGTGAACTTCTGCGGGTCCTAGTGCAATGAAAAGCCGCTAGGTGCAATGTAAAATGGATCCCTGCTGTTGAAAACAATGGTATGCTTCTATAAAGCTATAGAGTGTGCATCTGGTAGTTTACAAATAAGGTAAAGGGGAAGTCAATGTTATCGACTCAATGTTGATCCCAGTCTTTGCTGCTTTGGCTCACTCAGGAAGCCACCAGGGCAGAAGCTTACATTTCTAGCTCACCTTATTTTCACACCTGGCCGGGTCGCAGGTGTGCCAGTCAGCTTGTTAAAAGCTACAATAATTGGGGGTGCCAAGCCAACATTATCCAATCACCTGAAAGGAGCATTTCTTAATTTTAAGGCTTTCCAAACTGAATTTCTGAGAGAATAGACAGTGGCCATAACATAACTCTCAGTATTTGTCACGCCTTTGGGTATTTAGAGCGTCCAATCTGACTGATGGCGTGGTGTTGGAAGCGAGTGTAAACTGAAGCACAAGAACCAAAACCTGCAAACATATTTATCAAGCATCTACAGTGAGAAAAAAAAAGATCCTAACTAGCGAGATATTTCGGAGTGATGATGCATATTTCACCATCCTTTTAGGCAAGGCAATATAGCCATTAAATGTGCTGTTTAACAGAGAAAAGACATCCCGTCTGATCCAGGATTTAGTTGAGCTGCAGAGCTGCTCAAAGCTAGTAGGGATTCCCAGCAGGTGGCAAATTACATGATAAACATGCACGTTTATGCTGAATTAGAAATATTAATACAAGCAACACACTTCATTCTCGAAGATATGCAAAGATTACTGACTAAATCTAACATTTTGATTGTGTCGGGGAAATGATGCTCCCTCCAAACATGCCATTCACGCTTTATTGAAAACAAATAAATAGAGCAATTACATGGGACATAAATACTCGGAGCACTCTCAGAACATCAAAGCTCCAACACCACATATTTTCTATAAAATTGTGTCATTTAAGACCTCTCTGTGAATCGACAGTTTCATGAATTTCATAAATCACTGGCCAAGCATTGAAAAGGACAGATTCCAAATGAATATCTATCTCACATTACGCATTATCCTTGAGGTTATATCCAAATGACACACAGATGTGGTCCGAACATGAAACAGTCAGCAGCCAGCAAGGAATAAAGCCATGCAGTGCTAAATGTTGTAAGCCCGTATCATTTGTGTGTCATGTTTATCAGTTAAAAAGAAAACCTGTTTCGTCTTTATTAAATGAACGACAAAAAACCTTCCGTTCAAAAAATGCGTTAGGACGGCCCACTCAATAAGATGTTTTTCTGTTATCTTATTTCTTCATCTTCACGTTTGTAGGAGAATACGGATGAAATTGAGCATTGACACGTCTGCCAGAACTCAGCATTCATGTGCGCTGCTAAGCTTGTGAATTCACTGCAGCCGACCACGCTACACCTCCACCTCCCTGGAGGTTCACTGCCAAAAATACATTCTCAACCTGTGGGAAACACTAGCAGTGATGCTGTTTTCTGTGTTTCATTTCATCTTTCCTGCTACAACTTACTGTAAGTACATCATCCGGCCCTTGTTTTATCCATAGTGAAACTTCTAGGATAAACAATTCACATACCTTTTCTGATTTGTGTAATTTGCTACGTTTGATATTTGTATTTCTTACTTTAACGAAGTGAACTAAATGGACACTGAGGTAGACGTGTTTTTTGTTTAGTGTTATTTCGAGCAATCACTCTGTTAGTCTCAATACATTTTTTTACTGCAAAGCATCTTTGCCAACCACTAAGCCACCAGCATGGATTCAGCAGTCACTTAAATCAATACTAATCGCAGGCCAGGCATTAACACTTATAAGACTCTTGCGTTGCTGGATCAGAAATTCTCAACATGGCCCGACTCTCATAGGATTCGTCTTAGCAGTATTACATCCCTAAAATCCCTAAGAACCTGCTTTCTTTGAATTCAAACCACGACAGTGACCAGTTTGCGTTTTATCCAGACTGAGCGAGCGCAAACGCCACACATCAATACTGCGTTTTCACAGCAATGCTTCCGATTAGTCGATCATAAGCAGGGCAGTGTTTGAGGAGATGAAAGGCACAATCAGAAGAGGTGGAAAAAATCGGGGTGGGCTCGATATTATAGGCTTGTATTTTTCCCAAGATCAATGTAAGAGTATGTGTAAATTCATAAGATCTGCACGGAGTTGTGTTTGAGGTGGCTTTCGTCAAAATCTCAAAGAGGAGAGAAGAAGAGTGGAAAGAAGGGAATTAAATGAAAGTGTGGATGAGGAAAAAAGAAAAGAGGAAACAGACAACAAAGGGAACATATATCCTAGCACTGGAAAGATTTAGTCCAAGTTAATTTGACAGAGAAAGAGTCTCACAACGTTCACATTAAACCACATAGCTCCCAAAATACCAACACCCCAGGAGTGCTTTACCATTAGACACTTGGAGGAGAGAAGAAGAGAGAGGGGGGAGCACTCTACTGAATCTAGCTCATCCCCTAAGAGGAAAAAGAAATAAAGGATAAGAATTCATTTGTTTTCTTTTCCTTCTTTTTTGTACATGTCTCGGCTCACATACCACACCTGTCCAATCAGAAAAATGTATTAACAACACATGCACATACAGAGAGAGAGAGAGAGAGAGAGAGAGAGAGAGTGAAAGGGAGACCACTGGATCTTATTATGCAAACAGTAGTCATCAATCACACAGGTGTTTCCTA
This sequence comes from Notothenia rossii, assembly GCF_949606895.1. Classification (NCBI taxonomy): domain Eukaryota; kingdom Metazoa; phylum Chordata; class Actinopteri; order Perciformes; family Nototheniidae; genus Notothenia; species Notothenia rossii. Next base: position 18,128,497 of record NC_136905.1, read on the forward strand.
TTGCTTTTAATTTATGACGTCTCTATGCAAGCGTCTGCATCACACGCAACACACACACACACACACACACACACACACACACACACACACACACACACACACACACACACACACACACACACACACACACACACACACACACACACACACACACACACACACACACACACACACACACACACACACACACACACACACACACACACACACACACACACACACATCCATTCACTCTTACACCATGTGGCCTTATTATGTGTTACTAATGAACAACAGAACAACCTGATAGCTGTTTCTATAAAACTCTTATTATGATCACTGAGGCTGTGTCTGAGGTTTTTTTATGTGTGTGTGATGTGCACAAAAACACATCACAGCGGTGGCTGACATATGGAGCGATGGAGCGAACGCCTATGATGGATTAGTTGCACACACACACACACACACACACACACACACACACACACACACACACACACACACACACACACACGAACACACACACACACACACACACACACACACACACACACACACACACACACACACACACACCGTGCGATAGTGAGTGAGTAATACTCTCCTTTGTGCAGATATTCATAAATGTAAATGTTGTTGTCCTAAGTGGGGCTGGGAGACAGATAGTTTTGTGTTGCTGTCGAGGGGTTGGTTGATTGGTCTGCTTAATCCTCTTGTCTGTGTTTCCCTTTTCTCTGTCAGGCACACACACAACTCCACCTGTCTTATGATGTCTAATGTGAGAACCCAGTGTGTGGATCAGGGCCCTGGCCAAGCATTATTATCATGATGACCCTCCTCCCCCTGCTCTATTATAATTCTACACAAAGTCTGTTTGTGTTACTCCTGACTTCCTCTCTCCCCTTTGCAGTCCCATTGCATTTCTCTCTCACCTCTTCTCATATATTCGTGCATTATTTCTCTCCTGCCCTGCGTGACGTGTCTCTGCACACTCTGAAGAGCCGGATGAATATAAAACAAGTTCCACATCAGCATCGATTACCACACATGCATGTGCATTTTTATGAGAAGCACATTCTGCTTGCCATAGCTGGCCTCATTCCAGTGGCATGCGTTGAGGTGACAGTGTCAATGATACACACACACTGCTGTCTAGAAATGCTTATGCCTTTTGTTTATTTGCAACTTAACCGCTTTCCGAAATATACAACTGATAAATTAAGAGATATCACCAGATATCCATTATGCAAACCAGTTAACTGCTGCCTTATTAGATTAAACATAAACATATATACGCACGCACACACTCATGAGTGCACACTCACAGCGGTGGTTAATTGCCAGGTGGTGGAAGATAATGTGTGATTTAACGGACTGATGGATTTGTTTTTGTTTCAGTCAGCCATCGATGAACAGAGACATCTGTAACAGGGTAAACACACACATGCGGAGATCTCACACACACAAAAACCCACACTGTTACACACACGCTTATGCCCAGGGATGTTGGTGACAATTGACTGATAGGCAAAGGCAACAGCCATTGTGAAGGACGCAAACGTGGGAAATTATCCTTCTTAAAGTTAAAAAAGTACGCAGCGGGGACATGTGTTTTTTGTGTACTCGGAACATCATAGATACATATGCAAATGTACGTTAATAAGCACACATGCTGATCTTTGTGAGTGTGTGTGAAGCAGTTAATCCTTGGTAACAGTCCCAGCCTGTCTCTGGTGGTTGATGAGTGGCTCGGGGTCGGAAGCTGGTTGAGAAACTGCAGGGTCCTGAGGCTTTACAATGTGTTTACCACTCAAACTGACAGCTATACTACAGCTTATTATTGGTCTTCTAAACCTCTACACTGCACTGTGAGTTAGAGAAACTCCAGAGAGGCTGATTGCCAACGGCTAGAGACGTGCCAGCAAACCCTACAAATGTGGGATGTGTGACTGCAGAGATGATAATAAAGGTTGGAAATAGGATCTGTACGTTAAAAAATGTCCAGGAAGTGTTTGAATGAGCAGATTACACATGGTTATCGTACACTTTATCTGCCTTTTGTTTGTCACTGTCTCCTAATTTAATAAGTGAGCTGAATTGAAACCCTTATCCCCATTCACTGCTCATATATTGTCATTGTGTATGTGTGCACTGAGGAAGAGAAAGAGAGGGAGAGATTGGAAGATCAGGGATGAGGCAGGTCCACGGAGATGCAGTGTTCTTTAATTAACCACAGCCTTGTATAAAAGACACACACACCAAGACTCACACTGCAGGGGCCGAGAACATTCTGCCGCGGGGATTGAAAGCGTATTGGCGGCAGTGAACGTTTGGAGCAAGAGAGAGGAGAGACTGCGGGGCTCTGCAGCACTCAGGTGCTGGACAGTCAGGTTAAAGGTTAGGCTGCCCCAGACTGCCTCCTTCTCCCACTGCATTGTCAGAAGAATCATCTGCAGGCCTTTTTCTACTTTACAGTCTGAGCAGCATAAAGCAAAAAGCAGCTGACAAATGACTTAATTAAGTGTACATTTGACCAAGGTCAAAGCTGCTCATGTTACGTTGAGCTGATTGTACCGAGGTCCCGGGTTTACTTATTCCCTTTTCCTCCATGCCTTGAAGCATTTCTTCCACATCTTATCTAAATCAACTTCTGTCTCTTATATGGAAACCGAAGGTGGAATTTCATTTGCATTTATTATCAAATTGTTACAGAGGAAAAAAAAGAGTACTGTATATAAATTGAAAAGGAACACTCCCCACAGTGAGAGAAAAATATCAGCTGTAATGCATTAACAGCGAAAATATGCACATGATGTTAGTTTTTCTAAAATATGGCGGATTTTTTTTTTTACACATTCAGGAAAACTAATACTGTTCACAGTATTGTACCACGACCAATAACCTTATGTTTGCCGCTCCAATTACTTGGGGCATTACTTCATGTTAAGTCATTCTGTTATAAATGAACTTGCCTCTCAGTTTTATTTCATGCTGTAAACTAAAATCATCGGCCTACAGTTATTGTCGGCGGGCAGAATCATCGATCCTCCTGCTAAAACCAGTGTATTTTCTGAGATTTCATTTTGTTTACGTCTTTAATAAGTGCAGTCGTAAAATATGAGTTGCTGTATATCTGGCTGCCCGTCTTAGGGGCCAAGCAAATTCAGCTGAAGACGTAAATACCGCAAACTGAGATGTTTTAAGGGCTGCCTGCTAGCCGAAACATAGCTTACACATAGACAGGTTTCACTACAAGATGGAGAGCAAAAGGGAAGGTGTGTGTTAGTGTGTGACATGCGCTCTCGTGCACCTCCTAGACCTAAAATGCTGGTTGATAGTTGCATTATTTTTGTAAGTGATTGAGAAAATAAAGATGCATTACGTTACACAGCAAGCTCATTAAACGGAAGTCTTCAAAATTCACCAATATTTAATGTGAAATCTGGCATGCAGTTGTAAATTAACACAATTTTATCTGCATAATTTGGGCAGAGGAGAAGAAATGTGGATGTACAGTTGGAGACATGTGGAAACGCTAATTCAACATAAACTTACAAGATTTGACTGTGGATTGTAAGACGAGAGATAAGCCTACAGTGTGTTGCAGCAGACTGACGCTAGGATCCAGCAGCAGAGCCATGGACTCAGGAGGACAGTATTAAAAAGGTAGCTTTCAACCAAAAAAGGAGAGCGAGGAGAAAAAAAAGCGTTTTAACTTGGATCGAGATAAAGGCGAAGAGCGAGGGATTAGGAGGATAACAAAAAGGCCAACGGACTGAGTGTAAACAAGAAAGGGGGTTAGAGACAGCTAGAAGAAGAGAGCAAGTTGAAGAGGGAGCGAGAAGGAGAGATTGAATAGTGACACTGCTACAACACAATGGGGTCAGGATGAAGAAGTGCTCCTAATTGAACCAGATAGAGGAGAAGACAGAGAAAGAGCCCTGAAAGCCTGAGAGAGGAGAGCCACATGATGAAGAGGAGAGGAAGGAAAGAGAATCTTTATACTCCTCCTCGGCCATGCATGGTTAAGGGTATAGGAGAAGGGAGGGCAATATGAGGGAAGTGATTAAATACATAGAAAGATATGCATAGATTGATGCTAGGCTGAGTAAACTAAATATGTCTGAGTAGTTTTGCAATTTGAAATGTTGAAAAAGCTGGTTTGGAGCCACCTTGACTTCACAGTAGGGGTCTGACAGAGCACTTTGAGGCTCAAAAATAGCCTCACCAAACAGGAGAAACATGACAGGCCTTCTACATTGCTTTAAAAAAAACGTTTGCTTTACAAAAAAATACAGATGAAGAAAGTGGATTTTACAACCATCCTAAATACTTAGAAGGGCACAATCAAAAACACTGCAGAACTGAAAATGTGAATGTGTGAACCTGACAACACATGGGGTGCAAATCAGGAAATGTTTCCCCCCCCTTTAACAGGTGGATAATGGATCAAAAGAGATATGCATCGAGCCACACACACACACAGATATGCACAATGAGAGGGGGTCTTACTGTATGTTGGAGCTGTTCCAGTAAACGGAGTGCCTGTTGGCTGGCACCGGGATCACGTCCGCCCAGGTGAGACTCGTTAGCACCCAGAGAGACAGCACTATCAGAGCCATGCTCCCGGCTCCTCTCTCGGCCTCCGTCCCTTCTGTCTTTCGGCCACTCTCTCGGTCCCTTCACCCCACCAAACAACGCGACTCAAACATCCCAGCAAATGCCTAACAGACGGGAGAGGGGGGAAACAAAAGCTTCATGCATGCAAAGAAACGTATACGTTCAAAGACTATACAACTCTGGTTAATAACTGTTGTAAAAGTCTATTGTGGAGTAAAGTGAATAAGGACCCCCCCCCTTAAACCTAACTGCGAACCCCCTCCCTTTCCCAACAAATCCTGGGGTTTCAAACCAGGGGGGTTAGTAGGAGTCCTTGTAAGCGGGTCCCCCTAAAGACTGAGCTTTGCCTGGTCCCCTCTTCTCACCGGGAACTGCTGCTTCTGAGCCCGCCAGAGGAGAGTGTGAGGCCGCTATGGGGTCCAAGCGAGAGGTCGGTCTTCCACCTGGCATGAAACGGTCCTGTCCGCTGGGAAAGAGTTGCTGCTGCCGTGAAAAGGCTTACTGCAGAAAAAATTAGAGGAAAATAAATAGTAAAAAAAATTAAAGTCCTCTTCTTTTTTTTAACTGTTGTTTGTCTGCGTGCTGCTGCAGTTTCTCCTTCGAAGGATCCGAGAGATGCAAAGCACGCGGAGCTCTTTAATCGCTGCTAACAATTCAGCCAGTTTCATTAGGTCTTCAAGACTCTATCCGACAACCATCGTTTACGGTGAGCAGCCTGCCCACCCGTCTCTCCCCTTTCTCTCTCTCTCCTCCTTCTCCCCTCTCTGTTTGGTAGGCAGCTCTCGTTCACTTTCTAACTCCACCCCCTGCGAGCGACAAAAGCGCATTCCTCCAATATTGTGGCCGAGTCGCAGCACATCAGGCATCACTGCGACTTCAAGTTTTTTTTCTTAACTATTCGACCTCCATTGGCGGTCTAAAAGAAAAGGCTTTGAAACCCCCCCCCTCTGTCAAACATGTCTGCAGCCACAATCTGCAGACGGTTTCCCCACATAACACCCCCTCCTCCCCAGCCACACACGCTTTTCATTTTTATCACCAAAGGCTAAAAACACCCATAATGTCACGCAAGGATTCTCCACTACCAGCCTCATTGGATCCACAAGACACTGTCAGTTGAATACAGCCATATTATCATGTACAATCCTAGCAGAGAAAAGAGCTGTAATACTGTAGGTTTTTTAATTGTTTTTAGAGTAAGTTATATCAGAGTTAAACCACGTTTCATGCGTGATGTGGTTCATATTGTAATTTTTATTTCCTGTGTCCTGGAGAGACATGTCATTTGCGTCACCTCCACTGCCACAAACTGTGCATGGTGTGTGTGTGTGTGTGTGTGTGTGTGTGTGTGTGCGTGCGTGCGTGCGTGCGTGCGTGTGTGCATGAGAGAGAAAGACACAAAAGAGATAGAGAGATAAGAAAAGAGGGGAGAAAAAGAGAGAGAAAGCAGATAGGAGAAAGATTGTTACAGTTTTCTCGCCGCCTGCTGGGAATGAGTTGGTTAAGGAGAAGTCAGAATGATTTATTGGGAGAAAAAAGGAGGGAAATAGGGAGAAAGAGAGCAAGAAAGAGAGTGAGATGAGATGCCATCGGGGAATCCCTCTGTCTTTTCCAGTCCTTCCACCTCTCTCATGAGCTGTCCATGTAATGTCTCTCTCTTCTTTACCCCTCTTCTCCTCACCTTATTCTTCCATTTCCAATGCAAACTTTCTCCACTCTTTGATTCCTGCTACCGAGCTATTTTGCCTCTGTCCTTTGTTAGCTTTGTCTCTGGTGGTCTACCTGTCTCCTCTGCCTCTCTCTCTCCATCTCTCTTCGTTACAGCAGCCATGCAACTTTTTAATGAGCACTCCTCCTTTGCCTGCTCTCCTCGATCCTCTGTCTATAATTTCTCCTTAGTCATTCTCGCTTGCATCTCGGTTTATCGCCACACTGCATTGGGAAGTATCACAGCAGCACAGTCAAACACTTGGTACAATTAAATGTACATAATCATTCCTTATGCATGTAAAGTAAACATAGGAACATACATATTTTACGGTCAAGCCCTAGTGGTGTCCGTGCAGACAGTTTTGTATCAGAGTGTTCAATTCTAATATAATGCCATAACTTGAATTAGAGTTTTGGTAGTAGTTATAACATTAAGGCGCTAAATAAATAATGCTATCTCTGATCAAATGTTCTAGACTCCAAGTTAATTTACTGGCTTTTCTAGGGGTTTCTTTTAAAGGTCACTGTCTTCTTTGGTGAATGGAGCTCAGGTATCATGACCTGTCTCGTGTGATTGTCCTATACAAAGGTCTGTATTTAAATCACATGTGCTAGTAAGACTTATTGGGGATGACTATAGAATATGGTAGAAAATCCCAGAATAAGATACACAAATATTTGGTCACTCGTTTAAAAAAAATGTTCTGTGCTTTGTCCTAAGGATAATGGGTTATTTATATGCTTTTAGGTGCTTTGGAGGAATCTGTTGAATGTCTGCAAATAAAACAAAAACTATCTGCATGGCTAGATACCCCTTTGAGTAAGGATATGTGTTTGTGGTTTAAGTGACCCTTTCAAATCCAGCCTACAGAGCGTGGATGATTGACTGTATGGCAGCTACAGGAGGCAGCTTGTAAATGTACTATATGGCTATATTTAAAAGGAAAAGGTGAATCAGGACCAAGAAGACCAAGTTGGAAACACATTCAAACGCAGCTATTTAAAAAAAAAAGAAAAAGCTTTTTCGTTGTTTTGTTTAAAACAAACGCTGACATGTTCTGTTTCAGGAAACGCCCCTGTCAATTCTAATCATCCAGGTTAGATTTTCCAGGAGTGGGTTGCAGTGCTATTGGATTACTTTTGTATTGGGGTTATTATGAGAAACGAACTCCGGGCTGACTGCATGCGGTGTCACCGAGGCTCTTATGACATTTTCAACCAAGAGCCGGCCAACAACACATCTGTCAAGTGCTCCTTTCTGCAACCCCGAAATCTAATCGGAGCTTTCTCATAGCGCTGATAATTGGATATTAGGCCCCTATAGGAACCGCATCCCTCTCTTGGGCCCCCGGTAAGTAAACAATGCACATATGGAATCACCAGGACCCTTGCTTGTACCACGAACATGATGTAAATTTACAGTAAACAATGTATATTTTTTTGTACACTTGTATGTGTGCTGCATTCAAATGGCATTCTTGGACTCGGAGTCTCTTTCTCACTCCGCCTCCCGCTCGCTCTGTGTCTTGGCCTGCTTCGCTGTTCACTGTTGTGTTAGTAAATTGTACTGACACTCCCCCCGCCTCCTCTCGCTCCCTCACCACCTCTGCTGCTCTCGCTCCCTCCCTGTCCCTCTCTCACCCGACTGACTGACACGAATTTTCAATCTCTCTGTTTACCTTTCACTGCTGTGCCTAAAACAACACTGGTACAGGCTAAGAGCAAGGAGGAGACTGGGGGGGGGGGGGGGGGGGAGGGATGGAGATGGAGCTGAGTAGAGCGTCAGAGGAGGGAAGAAAAAAAAACGAGGATGAGGAGGAGAGGTGCCACTAAGATTGGATGGGAGAAGGAGAACGGCGAGGGGGGGAGGGAGGGAGGCAGCGAGGGGATGTAAGGAACGAAAGAGGTGCAAAAAGAGAGAGAACAGGGCTTTCTCTGTGTTTTGGTTGGAGAGGAATCCAAGGGGGAACGAAGAGAGAGGCGTGAGGGGTTAAGGGAAGGAGGAGAGGAGCTGATACTTTTGAATAGTCACGCAAACTGAGCCAGCAGAGGGGGGGGGGGGGGGGGGGGGGGGAGCAGTGAGGAGAGGGGAGGAAATGAAAGGGTGGAAGAGAATGTAAGTCAGAGTTGGGAGAAAGAGTTAGATGGGGCACAGAACATTAAGAGTGCAATGAGATATAGAGAGCGAGGGGGAGAGAGAGATTTATAGAGGTGCAGAAGGAGGGAGAGGACAGCAAGAGTGATGTGGAGAGAAGGGATTTTTTTTTTTAAGAAGATGGGAGGGATGGAGGGAGAGCAGGAGAAGAGGGCAAGTGTAGAGAGAGAGAGAGAAAGAGAGAGAGAGCTCAGAATAGACACGCTCTCAAAAGCATGAAATATTGAACGAAGGAGACCGAACACAAGGAGGGGCGAGAAAATGGAGGGACTGATAAAGACAAATACAATCGTTTTGTGTGTGTGTGTTGTTTTGGAGACAGAAGAAGATGAGAGAAAGGAAGAATAGACCTAGGTGACAGGAATATGAAGAATAGTTGCTGCTGGCTGAGGACTAACACAGAGACACACACACACACACACACACACACACACACACACACACACACACAATGTTGCTTTGAGTTTAGATTACTCCCATGTGTGGAGGAGATGGAGCGGAATTTGGTGGTGTTGAAAATATCCCACTGCAGAGTACGTTTCATCACTACTTGCACCATCCCAACACACACTCACACACTCTTGCACACACGCACACACCCTTCCCCCTCCTTTGATCTCGCTTCTCACTGATCTTCTCTCCTTCCATGTCAAATATTTAGGCTGCATTTGGCAGGTTTGACGAAAATTACCATGGAGAAATTATTTTATTTATTTAACTTCCACATCAGAAGTCAGTGTCAGTAGCTGCGAGAGGATGATACCAAATTTCAACGAAAGCAGATGGTCCAAAAAAATCTGGAATATGCTGAGTTTCCAATTGTAGATGTTTTAATGCAGGAACCACTGTTTATTTTTTTCAGAGGAAAGCACAGTAGTGATTTGTTTGAGAAATGAAATTAAAAAAGTGCAAAAACGTTTGGATGGTTTAAGACACACATTCATAAACACAAATTCCCTCTGAAGGTGATGACTCAACACTCTCTACCTCCGTCATTTGCAATTAAAGTGTCGAGAGATGATGTTTTATTGCTTTTTTTGGATGAATAAATGCATTTTCTAATTAATTCAAGCTGTGCAGCTCTGCATGGAACCGTAATATACGTCTGAGAGGTTTATCATTTTAACATAGAATTGATATAAAGATCTGATTAGCATTGCACACAGACAATGACACACAACTGCAAATTGCCTCTTTTTGCCCCCTGTGTCTCTTCCCCCCATCACACTCACACACAAGGACCTGTATTCACTTACTCAGCATTTTTTAAAGTAAAGATCTCAACGTGAATCAGATAAAGCGCATCAGGGAAGGGAGATATGAGTTTACAGTGGCTGAAGAGGAGATGATGAAGAAGGAGGGCCTCAGTAATAACTGGACATTTGGAGTACACACACTTGCATTGTACATTACATTCTGAATTTAAAGGGCGCCTAATTTATCACAGTTCACTTTTGTCATCTAAAATGGCATGATTTCATACTTCTAATTAACCGCTATAATACCAGCAATAACACATTTCACCGAAAGGAACTTTCTTCATCATCGATTTATACTCATGCAAAAAGGAAACTGTGATAGATAACCTCATATGCAACACATGGTGACAAGATAAAAGAAATAAACAACATTAAGTGTCTTAGTTAGGTGTTGTGCAACCATGAGTCATCAGAGCGGCAACAATGCTACCTCACAAAAAAAAGAAAGAACTGACTGAAACAACCTTACGGGCACTGCCTGTACTGTTACCTAAACGTGTTAACATAACCAATTAGACAGTTTTTATAAAATCATATTTAAAAAAAACACCACTGAATAAATTCAAATCCAATTCAACTTAAAGAGAAACAAAGCGAAACATCAACAAAATGCCACCAAACATGCATCTTACTTTTTAATTAATCTGCACTATATAAAAGATTAAAGTAAACCAAATTCAAAATCATACTGCGTTGTTTCTTCACTGCTGTTTGCACATAATGTACCAAACATAACTCAATGAGTGAAAAGGTCGAATTAAACTGAATATATGAGGGTGAGCTGACATGAGTTTACCATTGCTTTAGTTTGATGATGTGGCTGTGGCTGCTGCCATCTCCAAATCTCCCTTTAGGCATCCATCAAAACCATTCAGTGATGTCAGCGTTGTCATCCTGAAAGAGATTAAACCAATTAGAAGTTAATCAGAATGTAGTCAAATACATAGTTTACTTGCTAAATTGATCCAAATCAACTTGCTCTGTGTTTTACAGAATAACAGGAGGTTCATTGTGTAAAGTGTATTGTGCAGTACAACGTTAAGCATGTATGTTATGTTTCTATTCTAATTCATCTGATTGCAAAAATTACAAACCAGGAAAACATTTTTAAAGTTTAAGCCACTTAAGAAGATAGCTAGTGTGTGAATGTGTTTATATGTGTCTTACAATTAAGTGTGTATGTGCAGTGCCGCGAGCTTGTTTATTAGAGTAGTTTGGCTTTGGGGCTATTTAGACAAATGTTCCTGACGCCTCATACATCACAATTCTCAGTACTGTATTAGCCCCTGCGAGTGTACTTGTGCAGACGGCATAGAAAACACTGAAGACAGCAGGTACGCACACACGGAGAGACAAGCACATACACCACAGCGCCCCCCCCCCCCCCCCACGGGTGCTCAGACAGACACACATGGAAAAGGAACAGGTGCAGGCTGAATAAGCCAGCTGCCACGCGCTCTTTGTAACATCTACATTTCATCAGACACAGCAGCGGCAGCACAGGTGACGCAGAGCACAGTGGGGCCCGAGATTAGGAGAGTGGGAGAAGGTTTAACTTACACCGTCATCTAAGGTCAGATTTGCATTTTCCTTTTATTGTTAAAGGTTAGGTATTCCAGTGGCTAAGCTGATCTGAGATCAATGCCTAAAGGCACCCTTCCTGGTGACATCATATCTGTGAAGGAAGTTGAAAGGACAGTGGGGAGTTTCTTTTGCCAATTTTGGGCACGATTGGTAAACAGTCGGTGTCCTTTAGGCCTGCATCTCTGTTTCTCCCTCTTTCTTCTTTCCCTCTCTTTCTCTCTCGCCCATAGCCTCCTCTTTGTCATTCCATCTCAATTCCCTTATTTCTGTCACCGCTGCTATCTCTGTCGCCCTATTGCTCCTGGCTTCCTTCTTCCTCGTTCTATTTCTATTTAGCCGTTGCTATCGGCCTCCCTTTTTCCCTTCTGCTCGGACGCTGCAAAGAAGTGCTGTCAGGTGAAACCCTGGTAGATTAACCTCTGACCCTCAGCAGAAGGTGGGACCGATTTGCTTGTAATTGTTACCAATGTAGCCTGTGTGTGAGTGTAGGTTGAGCATTTATGTGTGTCTTTTTGCAATTTGGGCAGCATGATGGCTATCTTGTCCAGGCAGCCAGAAAATATTAGGGGTGAAATGCAGTCTGGTTTTTGATGGTGCGTTATGGGTGTAAGTTGGTCCATACCAAAGACGATAAAAAATGTTTTTGCTTCTCTCAGCTAACTGGAGCTTACCGCTGTGTCCAGAGCATCAGCCCGGATACACAAACATGTGAACACACACACATTTGGAACACAAGACATGAATTCAGACGTTTTTCTCTCTTGTTCCAACTTTGAATGGCACCTGATTTGTGCTACAGTGAGTGTCAAGGGCCCTCCTCTGCATATTGTCTGATTGGGTTTGTGCGCATGGGTACCTGTGTGTGCTGAATATTTACAACTCTCCATGTGTGTGTGTGTGTGAGTGTGAGTGTGAGTGTGAGTGTGAGTGTGAGTGTGAGTGTGAGTGTGAGTGTGTGTGTGTGTGTGTGTGTGTGTGTGTGTGTGTGTGTGTGTGTGTGTGCACGCACGTGTGTGTTTGGGCATAGATGAGGTGCTGTGAAACAGGCTCTGACTCCCTGCAGTCTTTTGTCACACTGACTGCTGAAAGGCTGAAAGCAGGAGAGCCATTTCAAACTGCAGGGCCAAATGATGGCAGGTACTCTCATCCATCCGCCGCTCGCTACAATCACACAATACAGACCAGTCATCAGCAGCCCTGTTATCTGCATCTGTTAATGTACTTCACACTGCCCCCTCCATCTCTCATCCGCCTCTGAATGCCATTCAAACACTGTCCTCTTATGTTGCTAAAGTACAGCCACATTAGGTGAAATCATTTGTGTGCCTCCTGTTTCCTTTTTTTGTTTTTTGCCTTTTGTCGTCCTCAATTTGTTTTAGAGTTACTGTTGAATTAATGGGCATGCTGTTTTGGTGGGAGGGCAGTGTCACTTGGCTCTAATGTACGACTTACTGAGAGTAGTATTTCTGGCGTTGTCGCTGCAACTTCTTGAGCCTATTGATGAAATTAATGACCAGAATGATTAAATGGGCCGTCACAATACATGGCTCTGGAGACTCTCAGGGGTGGGCAGGCTTTTACGCCAGGCAAGCACTAACACAGTCAGCCGCAAGATAGACAGAGCAGACAGAAGAAAGAGACCTAGAGTTTTTTCAAGGTGAGGCGGCAAGAAATCAGAGGGAAAGGATCAGATGGCGGAGGAATACATACAGTGAATAGATGGAGAGAAAGGGGGAGTTAAAAGCGAGTGTCCGGGAGGGATAGAGAGATAGTGAGTAAGTAAAAGCAGGTCTGGTCCAGGTGGGGTTCAGACAGTCAGTGTGTTATTTTAGGAGGGCAGAGGGAGGGAGGGAGGGCGAGAGATAGGGATGGATGGAGGGAGGGGAAGATGAATGTAGTTAATTAAGATGAGCAGGCGGAGGAGACAGTGTGGAATTACACAAACACTAATTAGAGTCTTCGTTAGGGGGCACGAAACGAGAGCAGCACATCCATCATCCCAACGCATCATCCCTCTTTTCTCCCTCCTTCTTTACTTCTCTGTTCTCCACTGCTCTTGCTTTTGCATGGCAACCATATTTCCTCTCACCATCCTCCCCCACATGCCCCCATCCAGTTTACATCCCCCACACTTTCCTCCCTCCATCTACCTTCTTCCTTTCTCCCCCATCGATCGATGTGAAAATTGAGCAGTTAACTAAATAGGTGCAATTTAACATCTGTAGACGTAATCGAAGCAACCTGTGGGCTCCCTTTCCTTCACTTTGATATCTTCTCTTAGCCGTCACACATCATTCCTCTGTTTTCCATCCCCAGCACTTGCTGACAAACACACACACTTTAACTGTACCATGTCAGCAGTATTTTTATTGTTTCGCCAAGCCAGTCAATGCCTCTAGTCTTACAGCTCCTGCTCCACTCCTCCTACATACTGTATACACAGCACTGTAAACCACACACCTCTTCTTATATGGCTTTCTCTCTCTCTCTTTACAAACAGGCTCTGAGCTCTACTCCAGTCCTCTTTATCATTTCTCTGTCCTCCTGCTCAGGCTCATCCTTCACTACCTGCTCTTACTGAGGAGACGATCAGACTGTCACTGTTGTCGTCTGCATCCCATTCCCATCATGAGAACACGGATACAGAGGAATAATGAGGGTGAAGTCATATGTGATGAATTACTTATGTCAGTGAGCTTTTGGTTGCCCCTTTTTTATGTTACCATTGTTGGTAATACAATTGCAGGAGGATTACTTTGGCAAGTTAAACCTCTTATCAGCTAAATATACAATTCTACTCTGAAAGCAATTTTATTCTTATTTTATTTCTGAACGATGTTCTTCCTCTTTTGGGAAGTTGACAGTATAGAGACAACTGAAATTGACGGGGAAGAGAGAAATCTAATAGTGACAAAAATGCAACAATAATCCCAGGACCGACTCAAACTGAGGACATCACAGTTTATGGTCGGCTGCCTAACAATCAGCCCATCAGCACCGTTTATTTCTTCAAGACAGTTTTGTTTGTACCCAAAGATAATGTCATTTTGATATGTTGGGTCAAAATTATAAGTAGTTTCGTGGACACAAGCAGATTCTAGAGCCCCTGTTTGAAGACTCACAAATCAAATACTCTGTTTCTTATTCATCAAAAAAGTGACATGACTTATTCAATCATTCCTTCTCTCATGAAGAAAATATTAGTTTATAAATAGGCAATTATTTTCATTGGACACAAGCTGTCTCCTAAAATGGGTACAGTATGTGTAGCATTTGTCAAAGACAAAGATATTTGTTTTAAGTGATTGTGCTGTTACTCTATTTGTTTAACCAATAGCAGTGTTGGACTAATAATAGTCAATATATCATGACCATATATATAAAAATTGTAAAATGTTGTTAAGCAGTGTAATCTGATTTACTATTTACTTCTTGCTTACTGACCTTTGACCCAGCCTAAACTTAGTGTGAGCTTCTTGCTGTTGTTTGCAGCTCTAGACGAAGGTCAAAGGTCACAGCCTGCTCACAGTTGCAGCCTCCTAACAAGCTACTGTGTACCTATCCGTCATGTCCACGTGACCCCAGAGCACTATAGCATGTAACGCACCAAATACACCAGGGGTGGGGAACCTCCTGCCCCCGGGCCGTATACGGCCCGCGAGACCATTTGGAACGGCGCTCGAGGTGATTTATAAACACACGCAAAAAAGAAAAAAAAGAAAGAAATCTAGACCGCAAAAAAATGAAACAAGCGAGTGCCTGTTTTTCCTGGCCAAGGTCAGGGTCCTTGAACACAACACGGGCCTAACATGTCATCACGTGGTGTCATCATGTCTCGTCTGACAGAGGTGTGGTGCTGACGGAGAGCAAGAGAACACCGCTCCGGCACTTCCAAAAATGGCAGTAGCCTACCCATAAGGAGCCGTACACATGCCGCAGTTGTTGCGTGGCTGTGTCTTTAGTTGAAAACCCAGTGGCGATCTGTTCATCTGTCATACTGATCATACAGTCAATAACTTAGCTGTTATTAACATCTGGTTAGCTAGCTATGCTAACGAATATAAGAAGCTTTTTCTACAACCACTGAGGTAAAGGCACACCTTTATATGATCATTATAGTTATTATAAAAAAATAAGATAATAAAGTAAACTGGTATAAAATACTACATGACAGTGAAACAAAGTTGTTATTAATAAACAAGAATACAGTTTGAAAGGAGAGTGATTTGTAAAATATCCATAAAGAAAAATAAATCTGCTTACAGTTCTGTTTCATATGGGTGTCGAGAGATGTATCCATAGATCTCCTAATGTTGCTCTCTAAGTGCACCAGATTGATGCTTTTAACTTCAACATTAAAAAAAAATCTTCCCGGGGGAGCATGCCCCCGGACCCCCGTAGAGGAGGTTAGGTCCTCCACCACTTAAATCATGTCCACATGGATAGGGAACTAAATACATTTGCTCACATCTTGTGTACATATCTTTCTGTTTTGGTGGTCATGTCACAACCGTGCACGTACATGAATGCGTGAGTCATGGTAAGATATCTGGATTAAGAGGTTGCTTTTTCTTTGCACAACATGAAAGGAAGGCCAAATGAATGTGCTGTGATTTTAGTCTTTTTAAGCAGAGGTCAATAATTTGTACGGCCCTCGGAGGATGTTGAAAAAATTGAAATGGCCCTTGAGAGGGAAAAGGTTCCCCACCCCTGAAATACACTATCATTCATAACATAAACAAAATAAAAAGTGGATAAATATAAATTATGCCAGGCTGACTTCCAATGAAGTTTGGAGCGGTCCAAACCAGCGGGCAAATAGATCAATACTTTTTCCCTTTTAAAAATTGCAAGATCGGGCATTTTGCTTTGGATGAAGTCCACGCTTGATCCTTAATCTTTATGTTTCATCAACTAACAAAGCTGGCATTATTGTTGAAAACCTCCTTGGCAGTTTGCGATGCCCTTCACAGGTGTTTTCTTTATTATTAACGCACGCCCTCCCAGGTCATAAAGGTTTAAATCCCTTCAGCTATCAACAGCCAGCTGGGACTCGATTGCAAACAGCAGATCACCCATTAAAACCAGTACCATGAGTTATCCTGCCTCCCATCAGTAACCATCGTGGCACACACCTGCTGGCCACAACGACAGCAGCATGCTAATTTCCTGTGAAACCAGCATATCCCATCACCACAACTCCTGTAATCCCTGCAGGGGAGAAAAAGGGATGGATGGATTCCTGAGTATCTGATTGAGCAACAAACAAAATGAATTATTGATACGTAGCTTCTCCATACCAATGACTACACTACACAGATGAACAAAAACCAACTGTGTTACAGCCCATGCAGTTACAGGTCTCTCAGGCTAAACTAATCCTCCAGGAAATGTAATACGTGATTCAATTAGGAGCAGCATATAGTGCCAGCTACCTCCTGTGTATGACATGGTACTATGTGTTTGTGTGTGTGTGTGTGTGTGTGTGTGTGTGTGTGTGTGTGTGTGTGTGTGTGTGTGTGTGTGTGTGTGTGTGTGTGTGTGTGTGTGTGTGTGTGTGTGTGTGTGTGTGTGTGTGTGTGTGTGTGTGTGTGTGTGTGTGTGTGTGTGTGTGTGTGTGGCCCACCCACATCTCTTTGCGATCATTGAGCACGAAGAGGCCAAATGTACATACTGGCGTGAAAAGCCAAGAGATAAACTACACAGTTAAATGTAAATAAATGCTACCTATAGAATATGTCTCTGGGAAAGATACTGACTCAAAAAACTGGATTTCTGTATTTTAAAATACAACCTCAAAATTGATAGAATAGCAAACAATAGCCTTAACGCAGTCTCTGGCTTATGCTCTTTATTTGCTTTTCCATTATTCATCGTCTTGTTTTCATGCACTCCCCGTTGTTTTTCATGCTCACAGCATTAGGATGATGCCACTGTCTTTCAAGTTCGTTTCTAAGGGTCATCTCTTGCTTCAGACCCTAAATTCTAAACAAACAAATAGAAGTTAAGAAACCTGCTCTTACTCATACAAGGGGTAAACGTTCTCCCTGATATAAATTGCTCAGGATTTCAACGTGTTGAGGAATTTAAAGATGGACATTAATAGTGTTTCAATAAGCCACTTCCTCAGTCACTAAGTCAAATTCCTTGTGTAAAGTTTTAAAATTGTATATTTGCCACAAATTGTAGGAAAGTATATGAATATTTTGTAAATTATTAAAAGGGACACATATGGAACATTGCGGGGTTCTATAACTTACTAAACATATACAATATAAAGTCAAACACGTTGGAAATACCAATCATAGTCCTTAGAGGAAGCTTGTTAAAAATTACATAGTCATTGGCAAATAATAATTGCTTTGTATTTTAAAAACGCATGTAGTGAAACACAGCCCGTCTCATGGTCCAGAGGGGGAAGAGATGCAGGACAGAGGACAGGAATGTTACTCTTTATTTCTCCATCTCTCTTTCACGTCCTCTGAATCCCTAAGTCTCATGAAACTCTCGATGAAAAAAACACACACAAGCACAGAGTCCATCTACGACCCCTGTATAATATACAGCATGTGGAATAATGAGTGTGTACTGTATGCACTTCATTTTTGAGTTATGATTGATGTCTCTCTTCCAAAATGAGTCGACAAATTGGGAAAAGAGAGGGAACACACAACGAAGAAGGGATAAAAAAACAGCCACTTAAAAAGGTTTAAACCATTTAACCAAATAACCTCAAAACCAAAGTCACGCTCAGACCGCCTCTTCCGTCCTGCGTCCCTCTGTACCTCCTCTGACTGCCATTTAAAGTTTCCTCATTGCCAGGATCATGGTATGCACAATTTTAAACATTATACATACGTCATACTTACATACAGTAAGCGTAATGACACAGCATGTAAAAACAGAGACAACTGGTGTGTATACTCTCTCTATACATACATTATAACGTTTTAAAACCCCATCTATAATAGTAGTCTTATAAGGTTTTTCTTATTTCCTTTTAGTATGATTACTATTTTGATGCCGTTTGTCTGTTATGTTGCTTTTATTGTTAATAATCATACTTTGTACTATTATACACTTTTATCCATAACTGTGAAGCTCTTTGGAACTGCCGTTTTTGGAAAGTGGTATACAGATAAAGTTTATTATTATTATTACAGCCCGGCTGTAAACATGTATTTGTACTATGCATGAGTCTAGAATTTACTTTTTTGATTCAATGTTCGTTCAATGAAATGTCAAAAAACTATGAAAAACTATCGATTCCAATTTCAACTACATCTACAAAAGAAAATAGAGGAACCAGACAACAATGAATCCTCTTTTGAAATTATTTTAATTGAATTTTCTTATTGGTCAAGTGGTTGTTTTGTATGTCTTTATTCAGGCTGAAGTGAAGCTGGAAGTCTGGTTCGATTTATTACTTTTGTTGTTGTCAAATCTGACAAAATAGCCTAGTCCTAAATCCATAATATACACCAATAATAAGCATGTATTGAGCTTTTTCACATGAAAAAGTGACAAAATTACATGTACTTGAAATTGTTATGTGCACGCTGAAAAGTGCCTGATTTTTGAGTGTGACGTGGATGCACAAAGGAGCTAATCACGCTGCACAACTTTGAAGAAAATTACAGAGAGAGCTTCAAAAGGATTTTACAAACAACATAAAAAGTATTTTTAAAAAACTTTCTTTTAGAGAAGTTAAAATGGCAGATTGATTCTTAAGTGGCAGGTTAGTTGAACATTGAATAACTTCCTGTTTTTATAAAATGGCAAACTAGGGTAAATTCTGGTAAACCCAAAATCACTATACTGTTACGAAAATTATTTAGTATATTCAATTTTAGTGAATGGATTCAGGACACAGCATCTGTATTGTGAGTCAGTGTTCACTGGCCATAATTCTTGATTTTTAGTTGGAGTAGATGTGCAAAGTTTAATGTCCTTTTATTTCTCTTTGGCTATAATTTCCTGGTCCAGATGGGATGAGGGTTTTGCTGAGGATTCACATACAGCTCCTCTCTGATAATCCCTTCATCATCATCATCATCATCATCATCATCATCATCACACTTAGGTCTGACACCCATCCATCCTCCTACCTACTCTTTTGTCTCCATAACTGCATTTTGTTAAGAGTCACATTCGTCACAAACTACGGAATACATTTACAGTTGCCTAGAAAAATCAGTGGCTCACTGACTGACTGTGATAGTGAGTTAACCCTGATTGGCCGGCCTGTCTGTCAGTAATCAGAGTGGATGAGGGGGGGGCAGGCATCAGACCGGCCGGATGAGTCCCTCATTATTTTCCTCAATACTTTCTCCTGCTCTCATCCCCCACATCAATTTATAATACCGCTCTCTCATTGCGTCTCCTCTCCCACTTTCCTAAGCCTTCTGCTCATCAAATCCCCCTCCTAGACTTATCCATTCCCTATTTTTCATTTCCATGTTCTCTCTGTCTCTCCCTCTCTCTCTCTCCTGTCTCTCCGTTCTCTCTCTCCCCTGGATATTTAGTTTGATTTATTGCCTCTTGTTGGAAAGGTTGGCGTTTTAATAACTCAGCTCCTCCTCACCCGAACGCAGAGAGAGAGAGCGAGAGAGAGAGAGAACGTGCGAGAAGAAGAACTTTAGTAAGCACAAAATAAACGTGTGGACAGACAGCGAGGTTTTTCTAGTGCTTTTCTTTTATCTCCCCAGCACTCTCCTACTCTTTCATGTCTTCCGGTTCCTCTCACCGCTCACTCCCGGCTGAGGATATAAAAGCTAAACGCGCAACCGAAATGGATGTCAATTTGAGCTCCTCTCTGATCTGAGGAGAGCAAAATACACGCGCACACCTAACAGCTGTAATGGACTAGGGATGTGAAAACTGACAAGCAAATAAAAGATGGACCATCTGTTTTGAGGTGGAGGAAAGCATGGGACAAAAAACAACAAAAACCTAAATACTCATTGATGAAAGAGGGACAGCACTCGGCAGAGACTGGCAGTTATAATAAGAAATAAGTAGAGTTAGACGTGTGAAATTAACAAAGAGAGACAAGGCTAGAGAAGTATGTTCCTCAGCTAATGGGACAGTGGAGGATGAGAAAGTCAGAGAGAGACAGACTGGGAGATGTCTACCACCAAACAGGGCCTTTATTTAGATGGCGATTATTCACACTGGTCATTAGAGAACCATATCACTTTCCCTCATTTACTGAAAGACAGCGAGGAAGGGTGGGGGCGAGGGGAGAATGAGAGGGCAATCATTAGAAGATATCACTTTCACCCGCCTTGTGAGGAGGGGAACAACGCCACAGATACAGTCTGAGAGACAATATCCTGGAGCAA
This sequence comes from Notothenia rossii, assembly GCF_949606895.1. Lineage (NCBI taxonomy): Eukaryota > Metazoa > Chordata > Actinopteri > Perciformes > Nototheniidae > Notothenia > Notothenia rossii. Next base: position 18,149,148 of record NC_136905.1, read on the forward strand.
TAAGACAATAACTGGCAATTAATAATTCAAGTCACAAACGAGCAGCCGCAGTATTGACACGAAGGAATTACAAACCCTGTTAACAGAAACTTGTTCATTTAGTTTTCTGTGTCTGCGTTGAAGGTAAATCCATCTGATTGGCGTAATTATGTAGTCTTAGCTATAGGCGGAGCATATTGTTCGTTCTTTAACAGCATATCTCTTCCGAGAGCAATTAAGTTAAAGTATATGCAGAGTTAATTACAGAGCATGAAGTAGGATTATTGGAAAACATGCACGCAGTCCTCATTTCATTAAATGTTTGAAGACATTTATAGTAAATCTGTCAAATATTGTGATGTAAGACTGGCAAACAATAGGCCTTTTTATAAACACACAGATCCAACACACAATGTACACACACACACACACACACACACACACACACACACACACACACACACACACACACACACACACACACACACACACACACACACACACACACACACACACACACACACACACACACACACACACACACACACACACACACACACACACACACACACACACACACACACACACACACACACACACACACACACACACACACACACACACACAGCTCTAGTGTCTGATTCCGCAGTAATAACTCACAGGAAAAATCGTTGATGGGTAAAAAAGTCATTGACAAGAGGAAAAAAAGAAATCTGCATTTTCATCTTCAGCCCATAATTCTAAAGTGGTCCGGCCTTTTTGAATCTTTCCTCAGGGAACAATTAACTTGCTTTAGTTCCTACCACATAAGCATGTCTGCCAAATCCCCATCAGATCGCTGCCCACAAAAACACACACCGACAGTCGAGAGACTATACAGCAAAGGCACACACTGGAAAACACACTCGTATATGAAGACACGCACTGCAACAGCAATACATTAATCAACGTATAGAGAGGTTTAAAAAGACAAAAACAACAACTGGTTTCCCCGCTTGAATCCACTTTAATGTAGATATCATAGGTAGATATGCAGTACTATTACTTTACATTGAAAGTTGGCACTGTCACATCTTCTCTATATCTAAAGATGAGTGCTCTTACGTTTTGGCCTTTCCTGTCTAAGTACATGGCTTGGTGTCCTCTTTAAAGGTTCAAAGCTCGATGTGCTGTAATGGGACAGTCACTTCATCTTCTACCCTGCCCCGCTGCCTCCTCTCTGTCTGTATTTAAATGGAAATCTCTTTCTTGGCACGTAGAAGAATTGTTTCTTTATAGACACCGAGCATCATTTAAGAAGTTGTAAGTCACAAAAGTGGAGTGTCTTGGCAGTATATAGATCAAGACATAACCTTCACTGCGTTTTTGGCAGAGTGTCAAACTGCATGTGCAAACTGCCACAGCCTCGTTCATCTCAAAGTTAATTTTACTACAGAGGTTCACTCGTCCATCTGGGATGGAGAGGAGGAGCGGAGGGAGATGCAGTTCAGTAGCGGACAGAGAGGGAGAGGATAAATGGTGGCGGAGGTGTTCGGGGGGGGAGAGGATGACTGCTGGCACGCAGAGAGGACAGAGAGAAAGTGGACAGAGAGCTGAGAGAGACCGCAGAGAGGGGCCGAGTGAATAGAGGGAACAAAAGGGCAGATGAATACGCAGAGAGGGACGCGTGTCCTCTTCCTGTTTCCATCTGACTCCACTAATCATCCACACATGCTGCAATGGGGGGGGGGGGGGGGGGGGTGAGATTCATCTTACTGTCCTAAATTGAGAGTCATTGTACATGTTTATAAAATACATTTGTACATGTCACATTGGGGGAAGCACAGTTGTAAATAATTATAACATAACGATGGCTGAACTCAATAACCTGGTATTGTTTATGCGGACTCACTGTCATCGTTAAGGCTATAGTAACACATGTGCTTTTCCTTCTCTATGACAGGTTGAATGTCTGTTATACAGCCTCTGTTTTTAATAGAAATACATAAAGCCATCCTGTATAGTTAGTGAATCAGAAGCAGTCTTCCACCATCCTCTGCACGGCTGAATTCTGAAAACGTTAGATAAATATCACTGTGACCTAACATCACTGAGCCATATTGCCAACTTTAGACCCGTTCTCTACTTGTACTACTGTTCCTTTTATTATTGATCATCTCTTAAGTGTCACTTGTGGCCATAAAACATTCTCTCTAGCAGAAGTTACATTGTTCACAATAAGTAACTATCTGATCAAACAATAAGCTAACGACAGAAATTATGCAAATTATGTTTCAGTCAGTATATAGGGCTGCAGGATTTGGGGAAATAATCTAATTGCGATTTTTCTGACAGATATTGCGATTCGATTTGCGATATTGGTTTTTAAGCGACCCAACGGAAGTTTATTGTAAAATGCGGCCATATCTCCGGCTAGGAAGGACGTATCAACGTGCTCCCGTCTCTAGCACCCCCGCACCCTGAGCTACGAGTGAAAGAACTAAACTTACATGAAACTTCCATTGGGTTGCTTTAAAGTCAAGCTTCAGTTTAAGATTCACCCTGTAATAGATTTAAAACATGTGATGGAGCATTACTAACCTGACTCAGATGCTTTGTTTCACCAAACCATCTAGGAAAGCTCCATTGGAAGCCATTTGGAAAAGTATTTAAAAAATACTTGGCAGGTGATTGGAACAATCTGTCTATCACCTTCTATCATGGGCCACTTCTGATTGGTTAACAATGGCTGGTACATGTGGAGCACAGCACTTCTGATTGGTGTGGATGTCTGACACACAAGAAGAACAAAACAAAACAAAAAACAGCAGGCTTTTTGATTTGATAATTGCATCATTTCAAATCGCGATTTCGATTTGAAATCTATTAATCGTCAGCCCTAGTAGCATATAAGTATTAAAGTTTTAATTCCACATCCATCCAACTAGAGAGAGGCAGGCGAGAGGGAACATAAGGAAAACTGGCTTTTTAATAGATGAACAAACAGAAAAGGAAAGAAAAGCCAATGGAGAAAGACAGAAAGGTAGATTGGACACTTTGTCTGTGATGATGAGGGGAAAGAACAGACACAATGGTATTGCTCATCTCAGTGTTGTATTCAGTAAGGGGCACTTACATAGTCAATAAATATGGATCGCACATATAAGAGAACTTTCCTTCCTTATTTGCTTACATGACGCTCACTCTGCCGACAAAAACCCTGACTACTGCATTGAAAATCTGTCTGACATACCAAACTCATCTCTTCTTTAAAGATTGCAACTATTAGTCACCAAAGAAGTTAAAGTGGCTCCTCAGACAACAAAAGAGGGAAATTAAATAAAGTAAAAAACACAGATGACTATCAATTCACAGTGTGGGTGATGTGAAAAAGTAAACAGAGAAAAAAAGGTGGTGCTGAGGAGGAAAGAGCAGAAAATAGGTAGAGGCTCTTTGTGGGAAGTAAGAAATTGTGGCAAAAAGCATTCAATAAACACGTCTCTATAGTAACCAAGATGTAATTTGCTTGGTGAGAAAAGGAGAAAGATGGAGATTGAGGGGGAGTGATGGAGAGAGGGGAATAGAAAAGCATTTACCATCACTGCTTGAGTCCAGAGCTGTAATTACGGAACTGAGACGCAACGAGAGAAGGGGAGGAAAAGAGCAAGGTACACACAAGAAAAGAGATGCACACAATGTACTTTCGCCAAAAGGAGAAGGTGAGAATGAAAATACACACAAAGTGATGACCCCATCAAATTGGCACTGTTGCAAATAAATGTAGTAGGCGTTGCAGAGAAAAAGCAGGGGGGGGGGGGGGGGAGCACACAATGACATAAAAAGAAAAGAAAAAGTTATGAAAAGGCTTTTTGTGTAAGGGAGTGTGTGTGGGAAGTGAGGTTAAAAAAAACATAATCAAAACATGGCTGAATGATCATTAAGCCAAATAAAAATAAATCAACAGCTCTCTGATTAAGTGGAGACAAGAATTAAGTTAAGTCGCTGGGACAACACAAATAAAATCATGGATGGGAAGAGAAGAAGTCGAAGTACAAGTGGGGACGGAGAATAGTGACAGACGAACCAAGATATCTTATGGCAAGCCGTAGTTCTCGAAAGATGAGTGATAGACAGGCCACGATGTGTATGAAACATTCAAACATATGGCCGATCAAAAATAGTAGGCGACCAAAAATAGCGGGATTACAGAGGAGACGGAGAATGGGGCCAGTGCCGCTCTGTGTGTGAAAGAAAGAGAGAAAGAGTGATATAGGGAGAGGAGTGTGTTCATGCTGTGTAAGTGTTTCAGGAAAGGCAAGTGTGTTTGTATAGGGTAGTTGATTACAGCTTTGCTGAGTGGCTTGGTGTTGGCCTGTATATGTGGAGATAACAGGATTAAGGGGCTACTGACACTACTGTACAAGAGAGAGGGAGACATGTGAAGTGTGAAGAGAAGGAACAGCAGGAGAAGGAAGAAACATTAAGAGAGATTTCTGAAAATTCCTTTGACATATGACATTTATTAATAATACTTTTATGGAAAATCATTCACATAAATGGGTGACAAACTTGAATAAATGAGCCACTTAATACACATGTCCTTACAAGGCACTTAATTGAATGAGTCAGTGAAGTAAAACAATGATATGAATCATACGTTATGGCCCTTAGAGTTGAACATGAATGGGGAACTTTTGGAGAGATATATGAAACCGTTTTCTCTATCCTCATATCATCAGGAATTATTATTTGGAAGAATCTTCAAGTGATTGAAGTGATTGAAGCCCTTCTGGAGGCTTCTCTGATCCCAACACCTCACTAAGATACTTTTATCTGTTTTGTATTTTCTTTAGTGTGACTTATGCATTTAATTTGGAAAAAAGTTGACCACTTCTTAAGCCTCTTACCTCAGATTCGATTTAAGAAGGAGCCCAGGAAATATATACATTAACTATTGAAAATGACAAACTAGTTCACGCCTGGAGCAATGACAGTGATATGTATTTACAGAGAACTGCAGAAAATCAATGCAGACTTTTGTATTGGACTTTAAGTTGTCATATTCATGAATCTTCTTTAGCCGAGTCCGAGTTGGTTTTCTAAAAGGCCCTGAAAACCTATTTTCTCATTTAGCTTATTGATGTATGTCATCTTCGACACACACACTTTACACGCCAAATAACAGTTTTTGGTAGGCTATTCTTGCTTCTCTGAATAGTAAACTCATGACACCTTAACATGTTTTCTTCCATAAATAATACACTTCCACTGAATCTTACATGAATGGGAGGGTATACAGTAGGAAACACACTATGGGATAACAGAACATTTTTGCTGGGATACACTGTACCAGGAGATGTGGGGAAAAACATTTTGACCAGTAATGAGAAGATCAATGAGAGGGAAGATTAGGACGAATGATGGATAGAGATTGAAGAAAGATTTTTTGGAAAGAGTGCTCAAAATGATGAATAGCAGACACAGGATGTGCAGGGTGTGAAACAAATATTCTAGGAGGAGAGGGGGAAGGGAAAGGTTTGAGGACGAATAGAAGTTTAAAGTGCTGATATTTATTTTTCTGCCTGTTTAGTTAAAACGGCTATTAGTATGTGCAAAATTTACCAGCTTTGCAATCAAAGCGGCTCTTAATTTAGTGCCTCATACTGTAGATTTCAATTGGTGCTCCCATGAGGTAAATGAGGCCACTTTTCTCTCCAATGTAATCTGAGTCAAGGGGGGGGGAAACTGGTCAATTTATAGTCTGAGACACAAGAGTTAGCTGCAGGGGCGCATACTTAAACTGTTCTGATTCTGACGTCAATTCCAAATTGAAAGTCAGAAAGTTTTCAAAATAGAAAGACGGAAAATTAAACAAATTTTCACAAAGCATTATTAACCTCTGGCACTCTTACAAAATGGGTTTTGTCTGGTCCAATAGATCAATCAAAACGAGAGAGAGAGAGACCCCAGCAGAGAGAGTTTCTCCTCTGTGGTCCGCTTTACTGAGCGCTATCACTAGGGACAAATTAGCCACACAGGAGCACTGAGGCATCATGGGAAATTAATGATCAGGACCTCCAGGAAGTGAGCTAATGAGTCCTAGTGCCACACGCACTTGTACATATGAGCCAGACACACACATACACAGGATAAAAGATGGAGAAAGCAAGAGAAGGAGGGGGAAACTGCAGAAAGGAAATATCCAAATGTGCAATTGCAGCAGCAAATAACACAAAGCTATCAATGTATCTTTGACTGGGTGAGTGATAGGGCTGGAACAATAGTAATCACAGACACACACACAGACACACACGTACTTAAGAGAATCAGATAATTAGAGGGGGCCACCAGTGGCTTTTGCCCATGGAGGCGTAGTGATTACTGTCACTACACCCTCCCCTGGGGCGTCTGACAACAACCAGTGAATTAATACTTAAAAACACACACACACACACACACACACACACACACACACACACACACACACACACACACACACACACACACACACACACACACACACACACACACACACACACACACACACACAACACACCACACCACACCACACCACACCACACCACACCACACACACACACACACACACACCTCAAGCAGCCAAGTGTAGCTAGACCAAATGAGGGGTGGTGTGGCGCCCCACTATTTGATTATGTTATGTGTTGGGTACCTGAACGCATCATTTTACCAGGTAACGTTGCCCTACCATGAGCTATAGCTACGATGACTAGGCTAAAGTTGGAAGGAAATGTGTTATGAGGTAGGAAGTTTGCTAGTTGAATTCTATGAAAGGCACATCTCTACTGGAGTAGCCTACCTATAGGTAAACACCCTGCATCAGCTGCCCTAGGACTGTGTGTGTTGGAGCATAATGAAAGCCGTTTAAATAATAAATAAATTGAGCATCTAGCTCCAGATGAGTCATGTCAGGGGGGAGAAAATAGGGGGAGGGGGGGTCCAAGGTTTCCCTGACAAACTGGAACAGTGACAGTCTGTCTCCCCACACCAGTCGGCGCACCTCTCCAGGATTTAAACTCGCACTACAGTATCACACATCACCACACCCTTGCCCAGTGATTGGCCCAAAGTTTCCCGGGTCCCGCCCTCAGCTCAGCGGACCCTCCCTTCGTCGCTCTCAGCCTGTTGCTGCCAAACCAGCTGGCATTTTCAATTGATATCCTGAGCCAGGACTTTGTACCCGAAATTCTGACCTTTAAACCCAGGTTTATTGTCTTTAATTAATTTCCAAGACGGAGCTCAAGAGTTCCTTTACGGTCATGCGGACCACGGAGAAACTCTCAGGAAATGCTCCCTGTTGAAACCCTCACCTCCCACTCTGCAGCCTGTGATTTAACCTACTATTTTTTAGAAGGACTTTAATCACTTTATCCTACCTTCATGCATCATACGAGACTGCAGCAGCACATGACGTAGAAGTTTGTTCACGAGTTGGTGAATCTGCTGGGGGGAAAACTGCTCAGCCAGCTCCTCTTTCGGGGTCTCCTCACCTGATCCGCACGCCACTCCCAGCCGCCGGTGTGCAGCTCTTTCCGGGGGGCCCGAGGCGGCCAGGATGGGGACACCGGGGGATCTGCTTGCTTGGAAAGTGACGATTTTCCTCTTTAATTTAATCTCAGCTGTTGTGGCCAAGAGACACATCGTTTATTGGAATTCAACAAACACAAGGTGAGAAAACACTGTGTGCTTAATGGTGCTCCTCTCCAGAAATATGTAAATGTATTTATGAAACTGGGCCAAATTATGGTTTATGTCGGTGTAAAGTCTCATTTCAACTTTGCACTGAGCATTACTGGCCTAAACTTGCTCTGACACACTCTTGCGCAACTACCACAATAATTCCTACTAAATGAGTCAGACCTCTGTTGTTTTAAGGAATTTTTGCTATGCTGCATCACGTCCCAGAACCTAAACACATCACTAACTCAAAAGCCATCAGACTGGTATTTTTGTCAAAGAAGAAACCTGAGTGGCCTGATCTCACCTTCGTCCTGCAGCTATCTTTATAATAATGACTACACTTTGACCCATTGCTTTCACATGTCAACAGCCTTTTAGTCAGTTATTATTCTACTTATAGATATGCCAGATGTAAGGGTTTCTTCATAAGTGTTTGCTCTAAATAGTGTCCTAGATAGCATTCTAAGAACACAGGTGTATTAAAGGCTAAAGTGTTGCTGAGCATAAGCGAATATCTAGTTAGATAATGGGAAGGTGTGTGTTTATGAGTAAAGAGTTGATTTGGGGCCATTAGCAAGCCAGAGCGAGGCTCACCTGCTGATCCAGGTGTTCCAGTCTGTCTAATTGAGGGGTTGAGGTGAGAGACCTGCAGGGCCAGTAGGACTACTTCCCAAAATAACACACTCCCTCACCTTCTTATTTAAAGACTCTCACTCTCCGTGCGGCCTTACTCCCCAAGCACTCTTTCAGATAAATGAACTTTTTAGCTAATAGCAACTGGCCACAGAAACCATTTTGTTTTGTCTGGTCCTGTCTTGTATTTAACATTTTGTGGATGCAAAAATGTACAGAGATATGACTCTCGGGACGGATCATTTCCCCAAATGCTCCTTTGTCAGATCTACAGGCCTCATCCTGTGCTGGAGTCAGCTGAGGTTGTATCTAGTGTGTCCAGGCGGGTAAAACCCAGTCATGTAATTGGGATCCAACCGAAATGTGCCGGGGAGGAAGACTGTGAGGATTAGGAAGCACCTTCTTGTTCCCCGGGGATTCAGGGATGAATGGTCACAGTCTGTGGCAGGGCCACACAGTTGGCTACAACACCACACAATCACAATGCCATCAGCATCACGGCGGCGGGTAACCCACTGTGGCAGAGAATCGCTCTCATCAGCAACACCACCCAATCACAAAGCTATCAGCAGAGCCGTGATGTTGCTCCCGGTCCAAAATCCCCTGGGTTTACTGTTTAATGCCTCTCCTTTCCTTTCCTTTCCTTTCCTCTCCTCTCCTCTCCTCTCCTCTCCTCTCCTCTCCTTTCCTTTCCTTTCCTTTCCTTTCCTTTCCTTTCCTCTCCTCACCTCTCCTCTCCTTTCCTCTCCTCTCGTTCTCCTCCCTTTCCTCTCCTCTCCTCTCCTCTCCTCACCTCTCCTCTCCTTTCCTCTCCTCTCGTTCTCCTCCCTTCCCTCTCCTCTCCTCTCCTCTCCTCTCCTCTCCTCTCCTCTCCTCTCCTCTCCTCTCCTCTCCTCCCTTTCCTCTCCTTTCCTCTCCCTCTCCTCACCTCTCCTCTCTTCCCTTTCCTCTCCTCACTCTTCATTACCTCCCTCGTTACATCCCGCTCTCCTTTTCATTTTGTCTCTGCACCCCCCCCCACCTCCTCGTCCTCCCGCCTCTTTATCTCTCACGACTCCCTCCTGCCCAGTGATGGATATTGGCGGAGTGATCAGTTGAGCTTCAGTCATTTTCCCATTCCATATTTTCTATTAGCTGCCAGCCAGCTAGCCAGTATGTCCTGAGACCTGTAAATGTAGCCTGGCGTGTGAAAAGTAGCGCAGGGACAGGAGAGCGATGCTTCTGTTGGCATGAAGATACACTGCAGGATCAACTCATGCTTATGGTACACTGATCACTTCAGATCACACAATAACATTTGTCCAAAGCTCAAAGATATTCACCTTTTTAATAAGGGAGACAAATCTGAAAATCTCCATATTTGAGAGGCTGAAAACTGTTTCTTCTGTCATTTTTGCATAAAAAAATCCACTAGCTGTCCATTATTTACAATTATTTCTCTGTCAATAAAATAATGGATTAGTCAAATAATTTTTGGAGCTTTATCCACAATATTGTCAAAGTTTAAATTAAAATATGTATGTACCATCTTACGCTCATGGTTTTCATTCACTTTCATTGGGTTTCATCACTTTTGTTGATTGTGTCTTTGCTCTGAAAAAGTGAATGTATGTCGTAGCCACACCAAAAAAAGATATTTCCTTCCTAAAGTTAATAAAGAACGAATCAGAGCAAAATGTGGTCCTAAAGAAAGAAACACAATTTGAAATGCTAGTGTGGGACGGTGTTTGTGTTTAGCTTGTAAAAAAAAAGCCACTCTTTACTAACCGTTTGCAAACATAATAACTTTACAAGGTAATATGTCAAAGATATGTTCCCAAAAATCAATGAATGCAGTATGAAATAGCACGCTTCTATATTTTTGTAAACGTATGAGCAGAATAGGGGAAGCAAGCTGCCCGTTACAGACATTACATTTAGGGCTCGGCTCGTATACCATCACTGTAGCTGGTGAGAAAACAAGCCCCTCTTTATTACGGATGACAGAAGACATTCTCTGGCCATCACCTTTCATTTGACATCTAGATTTATGGTTTTAATGAAGCAGGGGCAGTGAAGTGGAGACTGAAGGGCCGTGTTGCTCTGCTCTTCGCTTTCTAATATGGCTGTAACAAAGGCTCGCTGAAGCTCTTTAACTGGCACACATTTAGCACCCTGCAGATTGAAAAATGGAGCTCTGAAATGAAAGTGATAGACTGATGGGAGGGTCAACGCTGAACATCGTGGAATCAAGACACCCTTGCCTCTTTCCATTGTGGGACTCGAGTGGTTCGACTGCCCTTTTATGATTTTATGAACCCGCCGTTTACGATCGTTCCTTGTTTTATAACAGCGTTTCTCTCAGAGCGATAGTTCCTTATAAGAAGAGAAATTATTTTTTTACTTCCTGGAGCAGTTAAAGGTTAGTAACATATTATAACTGCTGTGCTCTTAGCTTGAGTGTGTGCTGACAGTATACCTCGGCTGTAGCAGGCTCAGACTAGTTTATTGGTATATTCAGCCCTCCCTCCTCTTGTTCCATGGTGTGCTTTAAAACGTAGGCCAAATAAGTTGACCAGCCTCTTGCTGACACTGGCTGGCTTCGTGTGCTGCATTCATCCTCATAAATTCACTCAGGATCTGTCAGAAAGTTTACTAGCATCAAAACTTAGGAATTGAATTGCCTTTTTTTCCCCACACAAGAGATATGGCTTTTAGGATACTTTTGCCACTCGTTTATGGGCTGCTCATACATCTGTAATAAGAATAAATGTCACCCAAACTCGAGCCTTAAATCAGCTACTCCATTTCCCCCGTCCTCTTGACTTATCCTTGGTCTGGGCACACACCTCTACGATTGCTTTCTCCTTTTACCTGACATGCAGGAGGCGAACTAGTTGCAACAGTTCTTTTCGGATCACAGCTCTAACTCTTGTTTCCAGTCACCTCTTGTCTTTCCTTTGCAGAGCCTAGGATAGCAAGGTGTCAATTAGAGATAAGCGTTTCACAAAAGGGGATACCACACAACAGAAAAATTATTCAAACCAATTTCTCTTACCTCTATATTTATGTATTTCTCACTCTGGAACTCACTCTGCAAGTCTGGACACAGAATGAAACGCCAGAGCCCTCTGAAATCTCTCTTACCTCCTCATCTGAGTCTCTCTCCCCTTTCTGGCAAAAGCTCAGGGCGAGCTCCAAGCCAGTGAAGCGTGTTTAAACAACGCGTGAGGAGATCATAAGTCGTCTGTGTAATCTCTGCTCTGTTTATGCATCATTTCCCTTTGTGTGCACTCATGAATGATCTACTTTAAATACCAAAGTAAATCACATTCTGCTCTGCATACCTTTGTCACACACACACACACACACACACACACACACACACACACACACACACACACACACACACACAGTCACAGACTCATACACACACTTGCCATGTACAGTAAAGTGAAAGCATACAGTGTGTGTCTTGTCAGAGGAGATGATTGCACTTCTAGACTGATTTCTTTCTTTATATATTTTTTATTATTTCTTCACCGTCAATGGGTCTATGTCTATCTCTATTCCTTCTGTGTCTGTGCAAATGAATGTATTTATCGTACTTCCTGTATCTCTCCTCACTGTGTCTGTCTCTCTGTTAATCTCTATCTTCCCCTGGTAAATGATTAACATGGAGAACCTGGCTGAACTATAATCAACAAACCCACAGTGAGGTAATTACCACCTTATTCCCTGTCCTGCTAACAAAGCAATCTCCCCTCCCCCCCCCCTGTCTCTCGCTTTCCATGTCTCTGTCTTTCCCTCTTCATCTGTCATCTAACTGTATCAATCCTCCTTTTCTGTGTCACTGCCTATTGTCTAGCTCACTGCTGCTGTGTAGATCAGAGATGTGTTTGTGATAGTGTACCTTATCGGTCCCTGTAAATGTGCTTTGTCTGTTTGTTTGTGGTGTTGAGTGTATTATCTGGAGGTAAACTTTGTGTACTTGCGCTTCGTCTTCTCTGTCTGAAAACAATGAGAGGCAGTGATTTTTAGTGCCAATGTTGTCGGTTGAAGTTGTTTTTAGCGGAACAATAGTAATGTGTGGTGTGTGTGTGTTTATGTGTGCGTTTGATTTTGGAACTAACCTGCCGGTTTGTGTAACAAAGAGAACTCTCTGTTCCCTTGAAGTGTGATCATTTCAGTTCTGGAGAAACAAAACCCAGAAATGCACCAGGATGCCCAGCCCTATTAAAACCTTTCATTCATTTGTGATCCTCCACATGATTCATCGTTTTTACAAGTTTTCTGAGAATTTCTCTTTTCCGCTCACAGCACGCAGTGAAAGTGGCTACGACTGTAAAACCTCCTCAGTTCCGGCCAGTGGTGTGCGGCTCTGGGAACATTTACCAACTGCTGTGCTGGCCTCTCGTCTAAATAGGTCATTGTTTTGTTTCCACTCGTTAGCTGATTTAAGGTGTGACTAAAGTGTTTGAAGAAAAAAGCAGCCTTACTGCCTTAGGATACTCTAATTTTCCAAAGGTGGGGCATGCAGATACAGTATTGTGCAAATACGTCTTTGGATGTAAAGTGCAACATTACGATAAGCTCCTTTTCTGAACTCAATCCTTACAGATATATGTGGCTACTAACTGCGTCAAATCAGCATTCCTCTATTTCCCTTTTTTAGTGTTATATTATACAGAGGAGTAAAACCAAAATAAAAGTTTCAAAATAACCTTTGCAACGCAATTTAAAGGCAGAGATGTGTACACGGAGAGATTGAAGCAAACTGAGTTTAAAATGAGGTTTAGTCAGAGGCCTAGCAGTGAGGATGTCTGTATTAAAATGGATCAGATAGTCACAGTGCAGCCGTTGGAGCAGACATGGTGAACAAGCATGAAAGGACGCTCGCTCTCTCCTCCTGGTCAGGATATTTAGTCAATCAATACCAATTTAACACCAAGATATTATCGCCCGGCTCCTCGCATTATCTCCAGACTGCATATGGACCCGTCTCTTTCCCAATTTCTCTCCACCGCGCTGCCCTGTTTCTCTGTGTACACACATCAGTATTAGGCAGCATTAAGCGGTAATAAGTAGTATTGTACGTATGTGTCCAAGTGGCATAGAACAGCTGTGGAATTAAATAAGGTTCAGCGTTGTCTGCCGCCCCGGTTGGCATGGCACAGCCTGGTTTTGGCACAAAATGGCTGCCGTGCCGTATGTGTGTGGAGAGGGTGGTTATGGGGGTTAAGGGCTGCTGGTGAGCACAGAGCGGGAGCACATTCATTCATTCAGGGCACACAATGAGCTGGCATTGTTGTAGGTGTCGGGCCAACTGTGTATTTCTTCCACATACAAAACAGCTATTAAATTATGGCGTGAGAATATGTGGGCTCAAAGTGTGGGAAACATTATCAACTTAAGCTTGACCATAATAACACAATCTGCTGGTTGTTTAGCCAATACAGGCATTTTTTCAAATATCACAATGACATGTGCACGCACAGACAGGCAGGCAGGCAGGCAGGCACACACACACACACACACACACACACACACACACACACACACACACACACACACACACACACACTCTCAAGTACATATAACCTCACACAATACTCTTCCACTCAGCTCAGAAATCCTGCCAAAAGGCAACCTGGGAATTCCCTGAGAAAGAAATTGAATTAGTATTGACCCAGGCTGAGCAAAAGGCTGTAGCAGGAACCCGGATTATTACACCATACAAGGTGCTCGCTGCCAGGAGGACACTGAGACATGTTTGCCATCATTCCTCAAATCTTCAAAGGTGCTTAAAGACAGTTTCTGCAGAATCTCTTTCTACTGCCTGCGTGTGTTTTCCATAGATACATTTTCCCCGGTACAAGAGATGCTGCAGTTTTCCTTCATTTAAGAATACAGAGAGACATGTGGATGCTTAATTTACCCAACAACCCTGATGCACAATTTCACATTTTATTTATACGAACGTATTAAGAATATTAATCGAGTGTCCCGTTGTGCGATCATTTACACTAGTTTTGGTCACAACATGGGTCCTGTTAAAAGCAGGTAGGAAAGAAAATCAGTTTAAGGCGTAAAACCTGTATCTTTAAAACTGATTTGATCTGACAAGCCGCCACGGATTTGAAGACACAGTGCTAAGGTGTCCTTGTGAGTTTCATACTTGTACAATTTCAGATTGTGATAAATATGAATATATTTTAATATCGGCCTTCAGTGATGCCGGGTTTAACTACCAACTCAATGAACCTGGTATCTGTTTTAACTGTTATTTTTTTCATAATTGTTACAATGTAGAAGAAGAGAATACTTTTTAATTGATGCTTTTTTATGGATTTGACTTTGAAAAAATATTGTAAAATGTCTTACCTCCATGAAATAAACACGAGTTGGCATTCTGCAATTTATGAATTTTTAAGAAGGATAAAAGCTATTCTGCTTTAAATGAAATCATACAACATCTACTATGACTTCTTGAACGGTAAGAAGCAGAAAATACACTGCAGGAGTTCACGTTTTGCTTATGTAAGTTGTTATCTTTGACCTGGCAGCTTGTCAGTCTTTATTTATTGATTACTTTTGATTAATTATGTATTCTACAAATCCACCTTTACAGCACATATGTTGCCATGTCATGTGCTTGCTGCAGTGCGGTGTGAGATGGTGAGCCTCCAGAAGCTGTACAAGAAAGTAGTAGCGGCCGTCTTCACACAAGACCAAACTTTATGGACTAATAAACCTGCTACAAAGAGCGGCTTCACTACACTTCTTCTAGACACAACAAAGAAACACTTCGATACAAATACTCAAAGGGCGGGAACATGTGTGTTTGTTAAGGAGGTGTGTAACTTTTGTGTATTAAAATGATTCTGCTTATCAGTTACCTCATAAAAAGGAGCTTTGTCAGCACCTTTTTCCAGTTCCTGAAGAACACCTTTCATCCTGTGCTTTGTGATTTCCAGAGGCGATTGATCACATGACAAATGTGAACATATTTTGAATCCGCTTGATTTTTCCATGGTGGAACAAAAGCTAATATTATTTAGCTGTTTGCCGCCCAGAAGTATGGGAACAGCACAGCCTACTTTCCAGCCCCCAGTGATGTGAAACACACATTCCTCCTCTTTGTTTCCTTTTGGGCTGGCATACACATACCACACACGCACACACACCACATATGAATATACATTCCCTTTCTGCTTCCTTTTCTCGTCAGCCCCCCAGAGATTATAAAAACATTAGACCTGCACTGAAGGGAGCGAGGGATGGAGAATGCGTTAAAGCAGAGGATGGTAGAGAAAGAGTCAACAGATTTCAACTCCCAAAACAGCTCAGGATGGCCCCGAGGGAAGGAGGGATGAGGAGAGAGGGAGAGAGGGAGAGAGGGAGAGAGGGAGAGAGGGAAGAAAGGATGTCAGCAGGAATTACTATCACTGTCTAAAGCAGGCGTGAGGAGCAACCCCCTTCACCTCCCCTCCCTCCGTCCCAACACACACACACACAGGGGCTGTTTCACACACACTCGCTCTGTGATGCTCTTATACAGGTGTGGTTTAGAGACACATACTACGAGTAGTAGCTGTGTGCGTGTTGACTAAGCATATTGAGTAGTGTATCCATGTTGTAAAATTACAGTAGAGTCCTTTTACCTGAGTTAAACAAAGAGGAAGCATGACTGGAATGTGGTATCATGAGCTTATTCAAACATGCCTGGGCTCAGATTTGTTTAGGCTTACAGTAGATTAGTGTGTGTGTGTGTGTGTGTGTGTGTGTGTGTGTGTGTGTGTGTGTGTGTGTGTGTGTGTGTGTGTGTGTGTGTGTGTGTGTGTGTGTGTGTGTGTGTGTGTGTGTGTGTGTGTGTGTGTGTGTGTGTGTGTGTGTGTGTGTGTGTGTGTGTGTGTGTGTGTGTGTGTGTGTGTGTGTGTGTGTGTGTGTGTGTGTCAGCATAGTTAGATGTGTTATTTTTGTTGCAATAACCAGCACTACTTGATCTCCGGGTGTGCAGTAATGCTCAGCTTGATCCTCGTCTCCTGGTAATTTCACTGCTATTTCTTCTCTCTGCTTCCTTGTTGTTCTTTTTTCTGCCCTTCCTCCTCTTTTTTCTCAACATTTGTTCCAATCAAATATTTTATTCATGAGTTCAAGGAATGTTTTTTTTTTCCAGAATTATTTCTTTGATCAACCTGCAGTTGTGCAGCTAGATAAGTGGGGTATGGTGCATACTGTGTACAGTATTGGTTTGCTTTTGAGTGATGCTAAGGTAGACCTTACCATCTACTACACTGACAGGCTGCTGACACGTTAGTATGCAGAGTGGGGACATAGTGTACAAACACTAAAGCGCTAAGTTGATTAAATAGCGTATTTTTTTACAAATGTCTTTATGCAAACTGTCATTTTTGATCAATTGCTCTGTCACTATCCAAAAATATGTTTTGTTATATTCATCAGAAATGATCAGATGGCTATCATTTACAGTCTGGGAGCATCCCTAGTGTTGTTGCTAGTGTTGTTCTGAATGAAAGAGGGTAAAATAGCCTTGTCCCAAATCTCCATAGCGGTGGCCTTGTAGCAGGAGAACTCATGAATCTCATTGCTCTCCTATTCAGCTGGAAATTGAGTTCTTGTACGCAGCACGCTTCTCAAAACACTGCTGCGTGTTTATGATTGTGGAATTAATGTGTGCTCACCTAAAATACACTCAGTGACAAATGCCTAGTCATGAAAGTCAGAAAACGCCTTACTCGCTACTTTTTACATTTGAGGAGTTTCACTGATGGATTTCTTTTCAGAACGAAAAAAGTTTAGAGCGGTTTTGTTTAAAAAAAAAAGGCAGATACTGAATATGTTGCGGGTTTTACTGTGGTATTTGCTTAGTTTGCAGTGGATTTACAGTGGACTTAGTCTGTTACTATGAAAAAAACCTGCTCACCACACTCTGCCACACTGTACTCTGTGCGTGTCACTTTTGGGTCATTGTGGTTGATTACTTTAAAGTAGAGACCAGTCCATTTTAATCCCAAATTAATCATTTAATCCCAGTCCAGCACCCGGCTGTTGTTCACACTGTATGTCAGACTGCCGTCTGCACCTCTCCTGTTGACCCTCACTACTTCCTTCCCCTCCTAAATCCACCTCCCCCTTCTTCCCTCTTATTGTGTCTTAAACCTTTCATCAGTGTTGTGGAACTCAACTGGCCTTTCTAAGAAATTCAGTGGCATCCGGCTTTGAGGCAGATAATGGCATCCAATACCAGCCCAAATATTAAAACCAATAATTCCATTTCACACGCTGCAAAGCAATGGATAAGCTAATGCTTATGTGCTAAAGTGAATATGCTGTATTAAGTTATAAATAACACATAGTATAGTAGCCTTGAAACCAAATGGACAGATTTTGTTCAAATGTCTCAATAATTGTATTTTCAGCTGATTGGTATTAGACGTCAGTGTGAGTGTCCTGTCTCTGGTGTGAATATGTGTTCGTGTGAGAGGGCGGGGGCGAGTGGCTGGCTGTGCGTGACTAGAACAGGACAAAGCTGGCTGCCTTGAGGGGGAATAGGGGGGACCTTCCATATCCCTGATGCACAGAGCGATACGAATCTTAACGGTTGTGACGGAGAAAGATGGAGAGGGAGGGAGAAGCATGGATCGTCTGCGAGGGGGGGAAGAGGGGGCCAGTTTAGTCTCCTGGGATTCCAAAGCAGTGACCGTGAAAGTGCTTAGATAAACAGAGAAAAATACAGAGTGGGGAGGGAGGGCGAAGTGGGTGAAATGGTGGTGGAAGAAGCAATGGAGGGAGAAGGTGTGTAGACACTCTGACAGAGGGAGGAAATGAGACCCGCTGAAGATGGGGTAGGAGAAAGCAGATGGGAGTGAAAGCAAGTATAGAAGTTTTTAAATAAGTTCTCCATGAGTCAGAGGGACGGGAAGAGCAGGCTGCCACTCTATTTACTCCCTAACTCGTGTGCCTCTCTCATCTCTCTCTCTCTCTCTCCATATTCTCCTTTGCACTCCTTCTCTGTCTTTAAATAATTCAGGCCTCTTGGCTGTATTAGCAGCTTTCCTTGACGTGTGTGTGTGTGTGTGTGTGTGTGTGTGTGTGTGTGTGTGTGTGTGTGTGTGTGTGTGTGTGTGTGTGTGTGTGTGTGTGTGTGTGTGTGTGTGTGTGTGTGTGTGTGTGTGTGTGTGTGTGTGTGTGTGTGTGTGTGTGTGTGTGTGTGTGTGTGTGTGTGTGTGTGTGTGTGTGTGTGTGTGTGTGTGTGTGTGTGTGTGTGTGTGTGTGTGTGTGTGTGTGTGTGTGTGTGTGTGTGTGTGTGTGTGTGTGTGTGTGTGTGTGTGTGTGTGTGTGTGAAGGACGGACAGATCCAGCCCTTGGACTGGCCATTCCTCCACTAACAACTAGCCAATGAGCCGACGCTGAGTTGAAGGCAGAGGGAATGCATACCTGGGTTTAACGGTCTATGTTGCCTATCCAGCATTGACCTTCACATCATGGAGAGAGGCAAAAACAGAGTGCAAGAATGGGAAAGAGTGTCGACGGCATCAGAAGGTTGACCCACTTAGTCAATGATGGATTCTCAAAGCCAACTCTGATTTATTGGCTCAGTGTATTTGCTTTGTGAGCGCCCTTTTCACTTTAGTGAAGAGTGTATCTGAGTTAAAATGTGTGACCGAATATGTGTGTGTGTGTGTGTGTGTATGTGTTTTTAAGGGGCGTTGCTGGCATGTCCTCCTTAACCTACTTACACAGGTGGGACCTGCTGACCTGAGACACAGATAAGTGTAGTTAAGTATAGTTAATATAACAGATGGGGGTGTAGAACGTATACTGCTAAGACGTTGGGACTCGATAGGGATACGAAAATATATATATATAAAACTATGAAACGTTGCCAATAAGCAACATGCAACATTCGCCAAACATTTAAAATAAATGTCGCTGTTTAAAAGGGTTTGATTTAAAAGGGTTTGATTTAAAATAATCTTTTTCAAAGATGCATTGAAAGATACAAGATGCATTGAAAGGCAAGGCAAGTTTATCAATATAGCACCTTTCAACACAAGGCAATTCAAAGTGCTTTACAAAAAATGAAAGACATTAAGAAAATGGCATTTAAAATCAGTCATTAAAAAGAAAAGATAATAAAAGAAACATTAAAAGAAAAAATACATGGTTGAAAGAGGAATGGGTATGGAAAGTTGGATCTAACCAACTTAGGGTTGCAATGATTATATTTGATTATCCTTTTATCTGTATCAGAATAACCTTTGGTCGTAAAACATTTTCAAAAATTAGTAAAACATTTCCTAAAGCCCAAAGTGACCTCTTTAAAGCTTTAATAATTCCATTATGGTTACATTCTATTAACTTAAATCCAAATATAATGATATGTAACAGAGCATTATATTTCTGGATTTTTTCTCTCTCCGTTGACAGAAAAAATAATTGTTTCAGCTTTAAAACAACGGACACGATGTATGATTCGAATGTGCAGTCTAAAGCCGGCTTTAAAATAAACACTTTTTTCACTGTTTTGTATTTATCTATTTTTTTTATTTAAAAGCAAAAAGATCTCCTGGAGCCCCCTCCGTCCTACACCACCTGCCCAATTGGCATGAAACCAATAAGACCAACCCTTGTGTCAGTGTTATTCACTTTAAAGTGAACACTCATTAATCAACTCTCTTTATTTGGCTAATCTTATCTGCTTTGACACTGTGTATGAAGTTGGTACAAAACATGAGACAAATGATGTTGACACTGTGGATCAGCCCGGCTGCCACTTTGTAGCAATACACTTTGATAGATTTTGTACATAGTTTGAATCATGGCTTTTTGTGTCCACCCATCATGGCTGTCACTGCCTCTCCTCCTCTGTCTGTCAGTGTCTGAGCGGTGAGGTACGGTAGCTATATTCAGGTTTATGTATCGGAGCCTGGCACCTGCACAGATCAACCCTGTATTTACACTGCAGCTGCATTTAGACTGCAGAAACATGGAGAGCACTCATTACTCTGAGGTTAAGGCTGTCCGACAGAGAGATGCAGGGAAAAAAGACGTATGGAAGGAAAGTATGGATGGGTGGGGCACTGGCTTGGCACCAATCCCGGCCTTGGATTGGTTGTTGTCCTGGCAACGGCACGTCTGACCTTATTTGCCCCCTCACACGCCCCTTTCTGTGCGTGCACCATGATCTCGCCCATGCGCATTTCTTTTGCCGCACACTTTCCCGTCATTCTTCTCTGCGTGAGGGCCGAACCTCTTCTGATTGTGCCCTTTCTCTCTAGCACTCTGCCTCCAAGTGTGGCCTCCACGCTGAGCAGGTGAGAGAGTCAAGTCCGAGCACTCACAGCTGCTGCTCCGCTGGTGGGCAACATTTGCACTCAGCCTTTGTCCGTTTATATTGTGGACAGTAATTTCATACCTCCTAGAAAAGTTGCTGGAAAGCTTATTTTTGGATCAGAATGGACCACACTGAGAGCGTGCATGACGGCGCTGCCACGTAGAGGCTGTGATGGTTTCTGCAGACCTGCAGCCGTATCAAAATGGTTCCGATGGAATGACTTCCATACTGATAGGTCCTGCGGACCCAAATCATGCAATTTTCCTCAGCCCTGACGACCGAGCTATACATCCTCTTGTGATGCTGATACCCACAGAATGACCACACACACACACACACACACACACACACACACACACACACACACACACAGAGGAGGACCTATGCCGTAACAGGCAGAAAATAGGGTCCCTCAGGGCCTGAAGCAGCGTGTGTGTGTGTGTGTGTGTGTGTGTGTGTGTGTGTGTGTGTGTGTGTGTGTGTGTGTGTGTGTGTGTGTGTGTGTGTGTGTGTGTGTGTGTGTGTGTGTGTGTGTGTGTGTGTGTGTGTGTGTGTGTGTGTGTGTGTGTGTGTGTGTGTGTGTGTGTGTGTGTGTGTGTGTGTGTGTGTGTGTGTGTGTGTGTGTGTGTGTGTGTGTGTGTGTGTGTCCGTCCACGGGGCAGCCTGCTGATCCTAACAGTTTGAATGCCCAGTGCATCTTCCTTTAATGGAGCCTGCAGGGCAAGAAAGGTGCAACCAATCACTTCCTCCAGGCTATACACATACAGCCATTGTCGCCAACGCTTATGCACCAAATTCATATAGATATACGATGCTTTGCAATGTGTGTGTGCACTGATGTTCTTATCCTTCTCCCATTTATGAGGGCAGATACATTAGGATTGTCTGTTAGAACAGGGCTTCCCCCAGGGAAGTGTTTATCAGAGGTCGTAAAGCCACCCAGATCTTACAATCTGTGTGTGCTCAGAACCTGCATAGAAAGAAAAGACGCACACTCAAGTGGATGGATACGGAAGAGGGAAAAATGGAGGAGGGAAGTTCACATACCGTCCACATTTCGAAATTAGGAGTCATGGAAAAGAAAGCAAAAGGTCTGTTTAGCGGGGAGATACACTTCCTTCTGACCTTGAAGGAAGCACACGTACACGAAAACATGAACATAGGCGCACCAAACAGGAAACGGTAGATAAGAGCAACAGCTTGTTCCCCTTAAGTCCCTTTTCCCTCTCAGTGAGGAGGGGTTGACCACAATCCTTTACCTCAGTTTGATGACACTTACATTTTGAAAATACAGGGTCTGCAGCGTCCCGGGATGTGAGGTTGAAGGGGGTTAGTAAAGGGATTTATTTCTGCCAGCTGGGCAGTCGGGGTTGTGGGGGGGCCCCAGATGGTCAGAGGTAGGGGGGGAAGTCCTTGTTTGTGCGCGTTGAGGGGAGTAAGCACCAGGTTATGTTTAGGCTCCGGACACAGCATGGCTTTGTGTGGGCGAAGAGGGGGGGGCATGGCTAGGACAGGGGGGAGGGGGGGTTGCCCTGATTCTGTTCCATTTTACAACAGCGCAGCATAAGATTGAGCAGGAGAGAAGAGATGGGGAACAAAAGAAAGACATATTTTTCCGAGTTAAAGTCTCTCTCTCTCTCCCTCTCATGTCTGACTCATGAGGAGCTACAGGTGTCCTATTCCTCTTGTTTCTCTCTCTGAAGATAGGATAGCCTCTGGAGCAGGAGGTCATTAAATCTTTGAAGAGAAAGAGTATTCTCTTGTTCTCTGCCTTGTTCCTTCTTTCCTCCTGTACCATCTTTGGGCTTTTTTGTTTTGAACTTCTCTCATACTTTCCAGCAGTTTTCCCCCACAGTACAGTGTTGTTATTCCCACGGAAAGACTTCTAGAGCCTCGTCTTCTTCACCTGCCCAGCAACAAAATGTGTACAGTTTTCTTCAATCCTCTCTTGTGTTGAGAGATGTATCCATGTCATTCTTTAAGATGTACAGATTTCACCATGAAACTGCTCAGCTGAAGTCATTATTAAGTGTCTACAAAACAGCTGTGGTTGAAAGGTTAGGAACACGGTTAGTTAGTGTAGTGGCTGCTGTGGTTGGTTAAAAACTGTTTCTTCAAGATGCATTTTTGTTCCAACAACCCCCGCCAATTCCAACAACTGCACATTTTTCCAGTTTGTGGAACAGTTTAGTCTGGCAGTAAGTCCCGATTCAGTTTGTCCTTAAAGACTGGGAGAGGCCCAACAATGTGGAGTTGGTCGGCAGTCCACATTTTTGTGTGAAAGTTCACCAGAGTTTTGAAAGCACAGATTGACTTTGTTTCAGCAGGCAAAACTACATAGCAAAGCCATTCCAGTTCAAATTGAGATGACTAGTTGGATTAACTAAACCGTGACACCCAGAATACTAATGCAATCAGTATGTCAAAGATGACATTATTTTATTCATCACGATTAATGACTCAGCTGTCATCTGTTAACGGCTAACTCCACCCATCTGGTGTAGCAAAACTGAAATATACAATACCATTTCACAAAGTCATCCTCCTCGAGAGCAACACACATCCTCCCATTTTAGCTGAAGTGTTACTACAGCACCACAGAGGCTGAAGCTGTGTCACGCTATGCCCCGCCAAGGCACAGTGACCACAGAAACGTACTGTGCCCAGTCACCATAGTGAACCGAGTTAGCGATCCGCCTGCTGTGATTTACCACGGGAAGAACTGAGGCTCCTCTAAGCCTCTCTGCCTCCCGTCGTCACTTCAAGGGACCCACAGACTGTGGGCTTCTTATCGTTCCATCAGAGGCATGAACGCGTTTATTACATTCACAGTATCTACAGTATACGTTCATTTGGGATGCATGGTACAGTGTGATATTAGCATTTGTATTGTAGCGGAATATTTGTTGCCCCCATGTTTATGTGCAGTACATGCGTTAAGTACCCAAGTGTATTCAGTATGCATAGTACGCAGCTGCTCTGCGTGATCGAGTATCTGCTCTGTATTCCTGAAGCCGTGTTGTGGGATTGTTGCTCCTTTAATTATTCTCTCATATTAAAGGATCAAAGGTCTCTGCCACAGTCAAACCCCTGCATTTCATTATAACTACACACACACACACACACACACACACACACAAACACACACACACACACACACACACACACAGGAATGTATGTCGTGCACACACGTTAACATGGACACACATGGGGAGGACATCAGTTGTTCCATTTTTTAAATGTTGAATGCAATTTCCTGCAATTATAAAAAAAAGGATAAATGTTCGCCTTTTCAAGTCCTCCATTGAAGGGCGCAGCGTGTTCTTTTTGATTCGTCTCCTTTTTTTTATCAACCAAGAGCTTGCACTAGTGCTCAGAAGGGTGTCACCGATCACCCTCTGGCATGAGGGGAGAGCATGTTTTATTCTCCTGAAGTACTTTCATGTCTCTGTGTGTGTATGCCTAGAGTGTGTGAACATGTGTGTGTGCATTCAGGACCACATGTGCTCAAACACACATGAGTGTGTGTGTGCTGTGCCTTTGCCCTCTCCCCTTTAGCTCCAGCTCTGGACCAAACCAATCCTCCGCTTCCAGAGCATTCTCCAGCCGATGGGCTACTCCACCAGCTCTCTGTTCTTTTACACCCTCAGCTCTTCGGTGCTCCCATGATGCCCCTGTGCTGTCACCACTCTGCTGTGTGGTGGCTGGCAGTAGGGGAGGATGCTGAGTGTAATTAGGGCATACCCAAGCCTACCAGGGCCACAGAGAAGGGAGGAAGGGAGGGAAGAGGATGGAAAGAGGCCTGACAGTTTGACATCAGTAGAGCACACAGTCTCTGTAATTGCTGGCGTGCATATGACGCGGGCCAAGGTTGGAGACTTGTGGGAGGAAAAGGGGGGTGACGTAGGATAGAGAGGAGTCATACATAGGAGGGAGAGCAGGATGACATGCAGCCTCAAAAGTGGGGAGAGATAAGGAAGGAGATAAAGAGAGGAAGGGGGTGAGGGGGTGAGGAGGAGGAATGTAATGAATCAGGAGTTGGGTGAGGGGGGAATCTGAAGAAGAAGCTTGAGATGAATGACATCGCGGGGGGGGGGGCTGCATGTTGACACAGCACATGTCTATTATTACACATTCACGCACACTTCCACAGCTGGTGCACCTAAGCAAACATTTCTGTGTCTTGGAGAAGCCTTCAAAAGCACCACAGCTATGAAGAGTGTGTGTGTGTGTGTGTGTGTGTGTGTGTGTGTGTGTGTGTGTGTGTGTGTGTGTGTGTGTGTGTGTGTGTGTGTGTGTGTGTGTGTGTGTGTGTGTGTGTGTGTGTGTGTGTGTGTGTGTGTGTGTGTGTGTGTGTGTGTGTGTGTGTGTGTGTGTGTGTGTGTGTGTGTGTGTGTGTGTGTGTGTGTGTGTGTGTGTGTGTGTGTGTGTGTGTGTGTGTGTGTGTGTGTGTGTGTGTGTGTGTGTGTGTGTGTGTGTGTGTGTGTGTGTGTGTGTGTGTGTGCCCTTAACCAGACAATGAAGTCGGGCTGTAATTAGCACACAGGTAATAGAGCCGTCGGGGCCCGGCCACACAAGCACATTCACAGAGGGGATATCGATCAGGTGGTGTGTGTGTGTGTCTCCCCCTGAGCGAGGGATCCCGATCAATAGTGTCCTGTAGATAGATCGCCAATTCTTCACGCTAGCTATTGAGCAGGAAGCAGCGTTCAGTGAGACCTGCCTGCAGGGTCTCACCTACATTTCCATGACAAAACACACACACACACACACACACACACACACACACACACTCACACACTCTGCTTTATTATCACTGTTCAACCAGCATTCAGGTTGAAAGTCAATCATGTAATATGGCTCCTCCTTCTCCTATAGCGTCTTGTGATTTCTCCTCTCATTGCTCCATCGATCCTTGACACGCTCTGTAGATCTGCTGGACCATCTTCGTCTCCTGCTGCCTGTCATGTCTGTTTTATTTCAGTGTGTCCCCTCCTCCTCTTCCTCCTCCCTCTCCGCTCTTATTTTTCGCTTATTCTTTTGGTCTCCTCTCTGTCGGCCTACTTATCTTAAGTCTGCTCCTCCGTCCACCGCCCATCCTCCCATCCCCTTTTCCGCGCTCTTTTTCACTCCCATGTTCCCCTTCGCCGACTCCCAGCACTCCCTTCCTCTCTCCTCCGCTCTGTCACCCCTCCATAAAGACTCCCACTGATGGACCTGAACCTTCTGCCCAAGCCCCTCTTTCTTCGTCTCCTGCGCACCATGCGAAGAGGAGCCCAATTAAAGTCCGTCTCCTCTCTTTCTCACACTCGTTGTTCTCCTCTCAGTGTCTGCACTCGGACTCTCTGGGGTCGCTAATTAAAACACCACTTTCTTTTCTCTTTACTCCACTTTTTTGTATACCTGTTCATCAAACTTCTGGCTTTCTTATTCATTTCTTCGTCCCATCTGTCTGCTTCCAACCTGTCTCTACAGCTCTCTTTTCATCAGTCTCCATCTGTCTTCCTCCGGGCCTCGCCTCATGTCACCTCCATCAGTCACATTGGTCTCACATTTCTCTCCTCATTTACCATCTCCTGATTCATAAGTCTTATGGTCTCTTCATGTTGAATTCACCTCATACATCGACTTCCCTTCATTTCCCTCACATCCTTTCTTCTTCCGTATTAGTTTACACCCAGGTAACTCTTTATTGTGGCTGACAGGAAGTGAGAATCTGCAGTCCAAAGGAACATGCATAATGCAGCTCTTCTGTCCTAATGATGCTTTTCTTGTCCTGAGTTGTTGTTATGCCCAGAGCCGGTCAACCTTGACTGAAGCTGCGGGTTGTGCGTATGCGTGCACGTCTGCATACATTTTTACACTTCTGTGTGTGTAGAGGGAGAACGGACAGCGGAGGGAGTCAAGTGTATTCTACTCTGAACCCCCCTCATTGGTCTTAATTAGCAATTGAGGAATTGTTGTTTTTGCTCAAAACCGCTCCTTTGCTGGCCTGGAAGTAGAAAACAGTCGTTGGGATACATCAAACTGTGAAACATTCTTTGAAACCTGCACAACTTTGCCTTCTAACCCTGTGCAATCGTTATGTGTAATATTGATGAACTATTCATCTGCTGTAACTATCCACATTCCTCCCGGCACAAAGGAATTATGGAATTTCTGTCATCTGTCTTCTTTCTCTCTCCGTCGCTGTTTAATCGCCATCTCTCTTTACCCTTCAGTTTACTCCATGTAACGTGAAATATGAATGTGCTTTTCGTTGGTTCTTCCAGGTTAACAGCAGGAGATATGTCCATCCAGGTGAATCTGAATGACTACCTGGACATCTACTGCCCTCACTACCCCAACAAGAGGCCCCTGGGCTCCGGGCAGCCCGAGGAGCTGGCCCTCTACCTGGTGGGGGAGGCCTCTTTCCAGGGCTGTGTGGAGACCAGAGGGGCCATCAAGAGGTGGGAGTGTAACACCCCCTACGCCCCCTTTGGACCTGTGCGCTTCTCTGAGAAGATTCAAAGGTTCACCCCCTTCTCGCTGGGGTTTGAGTTTCTGCCGGGGCGCCACTACTACTACAGCTGTGAGTAGAGGATGTGTGTGTCTCTTTGTGTGGGAGTGTGGGGGGTCATTTAGCCATTGTGTCAGATTCAAGTGGGTCTGGGTATCATTTAAAAGAATTTGGTGTTGGTAACATGTAATGTATTGGTATCAACATTTATGAGTTCTCAAAGCCTATTCTTTTAAAATAAATTGTTTAACATTAGTTTTTCTAATGTTAAACAAGCAGCCTTGCAAAAGATGTAAACAGTAAAATATTTGTATGGATTTGGTAATTTAATGAGGGCACGTTTCGGTCAGTTATGGTTGCAAATCCATCTATTGTCTATGAATGGAAAACATATTAAAAGAGATCACATTTTCCTCAAGCCAAAGATGACTGCAACAGTCAAACCCCCCAAAACGTTCAGATTATTATCACATCAGATAAAGGAAAGTGACTTGTGCTTAAAAGTAAGACGATGGACTAGGTGATGTTTTGATATTTTTTTTTGCAAAATGAGAGCGAACATTAAATATTTTGACTCAGTAAGCAAAAAACCGTTTCCAAGCTTTGAAAAGAACTAGAATGATGTAACATCTTATCCTTAGTCAACCCTTACCCCAACCCCTTGGAGTTAAACACATTTCTCAGAGAAACTGCTTATTTTGTATCACAAATATTACTGAAAGCAGTACTTTAATTTCCTAAAAAGTATCTAGGTTCAATACATGACTAAAGGTTATTTGTTTTTAATTCCCAAAGTGAATTATCACTAGTATTTTTTGAGCATCTTCTACTTTAGTAAAGCCATGAATCTTTGCTTCAGGCCCCCTACACTGGAAGTCAAGTGAAACAGCTGTAAAAGAGAAAATATGTAAATGTCTGCTGTTTCAGTTCATCAGACGGTGTTGGAGGCAGTGTGGTGGCCGCACATCCTAATTGAAGTGATGAAAAGGTAGAGAACAACTTTAGCTTGTGTGTGTTTTCTTTTTATGAGGCTTTGAGTGTTGGCAAACTGCAGCCTAAAGCATTAATGGTCTCCATAAATTCCTCCTGAATGACATTGATTTGATGTTTTCTTAGACCTGTAGGCAGTTACACACTTTTAGTGAAGGTTTCCCCTTTCCCATTACACTCTCCTGTGCTTCTGTCCCCTCACTCATTCATCTCAAACCACTGGAGGGAGAAAAAGGAGTGAGAGACACATAGGATGGTTTAGTGGCTGTAAAATCTGTTTTTTTCCTTACTTTTTACAACTTCTGGCATCAGTCCAACCGTGAGGGGGAGCATATGAAACAAGTCAGAGAATGAACGAATCAAGTGAATGCAGTATGGAAAGGGTGACAACAAAGAGACAGAGCAACCGCAAAGTATAGGAGGAAGAAACAGAGATCAATACAGGACGACAGTGAACAGGGGGGGGGGGAGCAGACGGAGGTAGAGAAGCGTGGAGGAGTGACAGAGAGAAAGAGCAAAAGATGGACACAGTCTGACAGTACAGGAAGGGGGGGGGGGGCAAGAGAGGCCGGATGAGAGGAATCTACACGAAAGAAAAGGGAGGGCAACAAAAGCGACAGTTAAGGGATGGATGAGACGAAGAGAAAGAAAGATTCTTTACATAAATTACTGATGCGGTCCACGGGACAATGGAGCATTGTGAGGGCATGAGAGAGCGCTTCCACACACACACACGCTAACACACATGTATATATGTACACACACTCACACACACACTGGGCTATTGTGATTGTTCAGGCAAGTTCAGTGAAAAGCAACAATGGCCCCCCCCCCCCCTCGGTTGGGCCACATTGGGCTCAGAGCGATTGTGTGTGTTTTGTCCACATCAAAGATAAGGCGTAAAGTTGGTCCAAATGTCTGGCTCTGGGGTCCCTGTGCTGAATGGGCCCCTAGCACTGGGACAGTATAATGGCATTAGCCTGGGAGAGCAGTACAATGGTATTAGAAACACTAATGGCATTAGTTGGCTCAGTCTGAGCCGGGCTCAGCTCCACTCTCAGCTCCCAAAGACGATCACCCTGACGACACACTGACTGTTCCTCTCACACTGACCTGTTGACCAATCCCTGCGGCTTCTACATGTGCGGATCCCCACAAACAGGAAGCACCTTGACATCCTCTGATGGTCAGCTGTGCCCTAACATGGAACCATTCGAGGAAACGTTTACAAGGGACACCTAAAACTGAGGAATGCTGTTGTTGTTAGTCCAACACTTCAATGTGCCATCATAATTGGAAGAACATATCTGTAAGATCTTATCTAGACATGTTTCAAGACGTTTATGAAAAGACTTATGATGGTCTGCCTTTCAACATAGTTTCTAATATGGTTTTTCGCAGACATAAAGAGTTAAACAAACTACTTCAAAATCTTTAAAAGCCCATCTACTTCTCCAAGATGTTAAAATGTTTTATAATACTTTGCATATATAGTTTGTTGCCAGACACAAGATGTTTCCCACTAGATTAAAAGGCCTGTTCTCAGTGTACAGTATGTGCAGTTGTTGTTTCCCCTTTCCAGGTCACATTTATGTAATTTGCATGACGCATCATGTTTGGCTTTCCAAGTCCTGCTCGTATGGACAAGTCCTAAACAGAGATTTAAGGTTGGCGCACTGTAACTTTCACCTTTCAGCCCGTGAACATGCCTTCTAGCGTCAACC
This sequence comes from Notothenia rossii, assembly GCF_949606895.1. NCBI lineage: Eukaryota > Metazoa > Chordata > Actinopteri > Perciformes > Nototheniidae > Notothenia > Notothenia rossii. Next base: position 18,179,008 of record NC_136905.1, read on the forward strand.
TCTGCGTTCTGCGGAGTGAAGCTCAAAGCTTTTTGAGTAGTAGTAGATCTTGAGTTAAGATTTGTTTCGTCAACAATGAACACATGAACACTTTTTGTTCAACTTGGAGCATAAGAGACAAATGTTTACCTACAAAAAAATCACATATCAAGGCATGTTCATCGTGAAATGAGTTGAAGCTCATGCAAGTACTCTCTGTGTTTGCCCCATTTAGCTTTTTTTCATTTAGCTGCGTTTCGTTTCCTTATCGGACATATGTCCTGTCATAACAGTGAAGATGTTCTGTCTTTGCGAGCGGAGCGCTCTCAGCCACTGTAGAAAGTGCTTTATAAGACAGCCTCACTGCTCTTCTGTTCTCTACCTTATCGGTTGAAATTAGAGATACAAAGTGAGACAGGCTGTTAGCGATCATACACTCAGCTTGTGTGGTGGGTCCCTGTTGAGATAGCAGCTGTTTGTGAATAATTCAAATGTAAAGCCCTTTAACTGCAGTTTCCAGACAGAGTTGTTTTGTGAACGCGATGCTAAACTGACAGGTAATACATCTGATGTTTGCCAGATTTCCCACATGAGCTGTGATCAGTATTGATATCAGAGATGTTGCATTTTTAAATAGTTGCACTCTCAATCCTGTATTTTATTGTTTTTTTTTTATTGTGCAGATAAGAAGGAGGTATGTTACTAAATGGGACACAGGGAGATTCTTTATTTGGATATCATGTAATGTATGATATGGTAGAAACAAAAAGATAACCTTCTTTGTAAGAGGTACCAAGAGAGCTCTCAAAGATAAGATCGGACGGGAAGATTTCATTCAGCATATTCATATTTCTCTTAATATTTGACATGTTTAAATATTAACCGTTTGTCAGGTTTGATATGTAAGCAACGTATTTAAAATCTGTCTTTCTTTCTCTCTAGCTCTACCGGCAGATGAAGGCCCTCCTCTGCCATGTATGAAGTTGCGTGTCACCGTGTGCTGTGAGCCCAGTGAGTACTTTTCATCTGTTCTTCCTTTCATGCTCCCCCCTTTGTTGTACAGCAAGATACTTCTCTCCCTGCCGCTCTCATCTCTACTACCAGGGCACATGATGTTTAGACTGCTCCTCATCCCCCCTACTATTCCTCCTTTCTGTTTGAATAACTGTGATGCTCTAATGTCCTTAACTTATATCAAGGAACTTAAACTCATCTTCAGAACCTTGCACTACCTTTAACTTCATCACATGAGACTTACTGCGCTATCCACTCCATGCTGGCTTTACAACCTAATTGGATTGAGAGTTGTTTTAACCATTAGTTCCCTCTCCTCTTTTCTTCCTCAATCCCTCCCTCCATTCTCTCCCTTTTCTTTTTTTTTTAACTCCTTGTCTCCCTCAATTTTCCACTCTCCATCTCTCTCTACCCCAGTGTGAAATTCCCAGAGTGATCTAATCCAGAGCACGCCTGGAGTAATGTTAGTCTTCCAGTCCAGTGAGCTGCCCATTCCGGTTGGGAATGCTGCCCAGTCACTGTGGGAATCCCTGTACTGTGTGTGTGTGTGTGTGTGTGTGTGTGTGTGTGTGTGTGTGTGTGTGTGTGTGTGTGTGTGTGTGTGTGTGTGTGTGTGTGTGTGTGTGTGTGTGTGTGTGTGTGTGTGTGTGTGTGTGTGTGTGTGTGTGTGTGTGTGTGTGTGTGTGTGTGTGTGTGTGTGTGTGTGTGTGTGTGTGTGTGTGTGTGTGTGTGTGTGTGTGTGTGTGTGTGTGTGTGTGTGTGTGTGTGTGTGTGTGTGTGTGTGTGTGTGTGTGTGTGTGTGTGTGTGTGTGTGTGTGTGTGTGTGTGTGTGCTATGTAGGACATTTTACTGTGTATGTTATTGTGCGTTCTTGCAAGGGCCTTTGCGTGTGCTCTCTTGCTGTGTGTGTGCGTGCGTGTCTGAGACGTCTGTCCCAGTTCCCATCCTCATGCTGTCTGCAGGGGGCTTGTCGTGCTGTCCCAGGATGAACCAACACACACTTTTTCCAAGAAAGCTTGCCCAATGGTTGTTTGTCTAAGCATCTGAGATCTGTTCACTAAATTCCTACATGTTGTCTAACAAATACCCCCCAGCCGCACCGCCTTGATTAAAAGTGTGTGAGTTTTGTGTAAAGCAAAAAAAAAAGAAGCTGAATAAGAAGAGCCCCATCCGTCTTGAATGAATTCTTAAATGCCATCACTGTTCCGGCGCGAGGCGGGGAGTCATTTGCAGCGTTATTACCAGAATGAAGGCTGATGACTTTTTTGTATATGTTAATGATCCTGCAGTCATTAATTAGAAATACCACAGATAGTTGTTTTAGAAAATGCTAATGTAGCAGTCTGACCTTCTTCATTCAAAATATTTGGAATGGTGTAGATTACGCACGCTGGCAGACACATGCACACACACTTGACTTTGCCGTTAAAGCCCATTACTTTACTTCAGAAAGACTCCCCCCCCCCACACAAAAGATTCACATACTTCTATCTACTGTTTCTTTTTCCCTTTTTTTTTCGGTGCCTCTCATCCTGTTCTTTAACCCAAAACTAATCCGGACTAAATGTCAGGTTCTCCCTCTCCTTGTCTTCCACTCCTCCCGCTCTTTTCTAGTCTTCTGTCATTCCTGAAGTGGCACTAATCCTCCCCTTCTCTCTGTCTCCTCAGCTCTCTACACCCGTCCTCTTTTTTTATGATCTCTCGCTACTGGAGCAAAACTAATCTAGGCACCATCCATGCAGTCTCTAACACTTCCTCTTCCTTGACTCCGCCCCAGCCACTCCACCTTCTCTGTGTCTTCTCTATTTCTTTGTTATCTCCATATCTACTGCAGAGTAATTCACCGACTCCCCTCTCCCGGTTTACCCGCTCCATCTCTGTCGTGCGCATGCTGTGCGACGAGTGCGTTGGGATGAGAATACATGAGGCCGGAGAGAGGAGAGCAAAAGGAGATGGATGAGGGAGGAGATGAAGGAGAGTTGGAGGGTCTCTCGCTCTCTTTGCCTGTCCATTAGTAGCGGTTTACCACAGCTGTTGTTGTGTTGTTCCCTGTAGTAACACCTCACCTCTGGTTCCTTCCTGCTCAGGTTGCCTTTTATCTGACAGGTAGCATGGCAGCAGGGCACACCGTGACCATGTCTATGTGTGTGTGAGAGTGTGTATGTGTGTTTGGCCCTCGGTGATGGAAGCTTCTCGCCCTTCAACTACATCTTATCTCTTATCTAAACTGCAAACTGTGCACCTCCCTTCCTTCTTCATTCGCCAGAACTCTATTTTTTTCGTAAAAGCATGTTATTAAAACCACAATTCCATGCGGGGAGGCCCTGTTGTGGCCGTTTGAGTTAATTATCAACACACACACACACACACACACACACACACACACACACACACACACACACACACACACACACACACACACACACACACACACTCACACTCACACTCACACTCACACTCACACTCACACTCACACTCACACACACACCTACCTGCCTCACACCGGTCTGAAGGACAGAGTGATGACAGTGAGGGTCCGTCAGGTACGCTGTCATTGCTCCAAGGTCAGCTTCCACTCACCAGTCCCTCGGTCTCCTCTCCAGTGTGTGACTGTGTGTGTTTATCGTCTTAATTTAACCCAAAAACACAACAAACCACACAGGACAGACTCAGGGACGCAGGGAGCTAATGGTGTGTGTGTGTGTGTGTGTGTGTGTGTGTGTGTGTGTGTGTGTGTGTGTGTGTGTGTGTGTGTGTGTGTGTGTGTGTGTGTGTGTGTGTGTGTGTGTGTGTGTGTGTGTGTGTGTGTGTGTGTGTGTGTGTGTGTGTGTGTGTGTGTGTGTGTGTGTGTGTGTGTGTGTGTGTGTGTGTGTGTGTGTGTGTGTGTGTGTGTGTGTGTGTGTGTGTGATCCTTGCAGTATTGTAAAGCATGTTTTGGCTTTTTTAAAGGTGTGGTTATGTTTTCGGCGCAGTGTTGTGTGTGATGTTTATTTGAACACAATGCTGTCAAGAATCACGCCAGAGAAAGTGCTTTGCTGGAAGGGGCTTGAATGTGTGTTGCATCAGAAAACAAGGCTCTCAGCCGGCATCAGCAGACTGGTGTCATGTGAAATCTCGGGCTCCCCTCTATTGCATCTTTCACCGGTTTACTTTGCCTCTCTCTCCATACCTTTCCGTTGCTTCAACTTTTTCCTAAAACTCCTCCTGTTGTGTTTATCTCTGTGTTTCTACGTGTCGTACTGCCTCTCCGCCTTTCTCTTTCTCAGCTACCCTACTGTGAGAAACCATTAGAGACCAACTTTCCTTTCTCTCTAATTGATTCCTGGTCTCTCTTCGTCTCTCTCCACGTCATTTCTGCCGTTCTCCCGCTGTGAGCAGTCCATTGCATTCATTTCAGTTTACAGAGCTTCGCCATTTCTCCACTGTCTTTCTCTCTTTTTTTTTCCTTTTCGAAATGTCTTACACCGCTGCCCTCCTTTTCCCACCCCACTTTCTTTCGAATACCTTTGTACCCTCTGAACTCGATACACACAAGGACAGAACTTGAATACAGACACATGCGCGCGCACACACACACACACACACACACACACACACACACACACACACACACACACACACACACACACACACACACACACACACACACACACACACCGCTTGGACAGCCGACGACTCTCGAAAACCCAGACTCGATACTTTTGACTTAAACTGCTATTTTCCGTTTGCGTTTTTCGTTCGCCGTTATTTCGCCTTTTGTGTTTTTTGCAATTTTTTTCCTAATAGTGAAGTGCTAATAGTCAGGGTGGGTTAGCTTTAGCTTCTATGTGTAAAATGGCGGCGTGAGAGGAGAGGTAGGATGGTGGAACAGTGTCTGTCTCTGCAGTGGGGCGTTCTGCCTACTAGAGAACACACACACACACACACACACACACACACACACACACACACACACACACACACACACACACATATACACTTCCATGCGCACGCGCACTCACACTTTTGGCCATTGTTGTGCATGTACAGTTACACATGCGCATGTTTCTGACTGCAGTGCAGAGACAGCACTGTTTTTGCAGTCACGCCATCATGAACGCCATTTTGTGGCGCTGCTCACCGTGAGCGAAATTATGATGTTGACCAAACTAATGGTCCTTGGTGTTCAGTTTATGCGCAAATGATGTGATTAAAGTCAGATCAAAACACACATATCACACACAGCCGGGTAAACACAAGGCATTTTAGTTTCGAGGTGCGCGGCCGCGTTAACACAAAAATACTTTTCAGTAAAGTGTTTTTCCTCTACCCAAGTTTAATTTAATACTGATTCTTCAATTGTCATAAGATAATTCTTTTTTTAATGTGACATCAAACATTTCCAGAATGAAAAAAAAAGTAAATATAGTCGAGAAGGAATTGAAGTGATAAAACTGGATATACATTTATTTTTTCGTATAAATCTAATTTTTTGTTTTGTCTTTTTATTAAAATCGTTAATTTGATTTAGATCATCCACCTTTTTTTTCACACTTCATCAACACTATTAAAACTTGAAATGACAGCTGGTTTATAAATATTCTTTGACCAATACATTCTATTAAATCATGGGTTGATGGCAAAAATGCCAAACAAATGTAACGAGTGAAGGCCTGAAATGTTTGATTATTACGCTATTTTTGTTTGCTTTGATTTTCTCCGTAACAACACTCGCAATTATAGACACATAGACACACACATGCACGCACAGCGGAGTACTTGGAGGCCCAGACCCAGCAGGCTATGTAATGCTTCGTTAACCCCTCGATGGTCGTTAGCTGTACCGAACCTGGGAGTCATTTAGTGTCTCGTGTCTGTCGGAGCGACACGTAGCAACAGAGACCTGTAGGTACAAGATGGAGATAACAGACAGACGCAGTGTTTGGACAATAAGCCCTCATTTGATAAATCCTTTCTGCCCCTGTGTGACTGTACAGCAGATGAGCTCAGTGTCCCATTTCCTCTCTCATAATCTCAGTCAGTCGCAGCGGGATGTGGATTGGTGGTAGTTTTCCTGGAGACATCAACACACACTTTGTCTTTGTGTGTGTGTTTGAGTCTTTGGGGTTGCAGTGTCAGCGGTGGGTTCAAGGCTATAGATCGATTTTAATAACGGCGGCAATTGTGCAGCCTCATCCACGTTTCCTGACCTATAGTCCTCTCCCTCGCTGATGTTACACTGTGGCTCCTTTTTCTGAACACTTTCCGCTTTTCACTCTCACCACCTGTATTTCTTATCCTCTTCTTTTTACCAGATCTCCCACCCCTCCTTTTCCCTTCATCCTCACCATCCCTCCATCCCTCCGTCCATTATTTCCTTTTAGTCCACCCCCTGCTGAGAAAGTGACACGCAGACACAAACAACCCCCCAATCCCGTCTCTCTCTCTCTCTCTCTCTCTCTCTCTCTCTCTCTCTCTCCCTTTTCTCTCTGTCTGACCTTGTTTCAATCTTTCCAACCTTCTTTTTTTTCGACATACTTTCTCACTCGGGTCTCCAACGCTCTTCCTTTCATCTTCTGTCCACTTCTTGGTTTCGCTCTGTCATTTTGAATTTTCATGTGTTTTTTCCCCCCGTTTTTCATTTCCTGTATCCCCTCTGTATAATCTGGATCATTCTTACTCCTTCTAATTTACATAACACTATCTTTTCCTGTTGCCATGCTTCTCAAGCGCTTTTTTTATCCGACCTTTAAGAGAATTTGCATAGGGGACATATTTAGGGTTGCGCAGCCAGTCAGTGCTCATTTTTCATGGCGTAAGTCTTTGAGTAATGGTAAATACCTTCCCCTGTTCATTTGTCTGTTTCTCGCCCCCTCTGTTCCACAAAGCAGTAGCTTTATTGAGAAAGTTAAGCATACAAAAATGACTAATCAGCAACTTGTTTCTTTGCCTCAACTTTACTGAATTATGTCTTTCTCTTCTTCTCTCTCTCTAGTAAAAGCATCAGAGGGTTCAAAACAAATACAAGGTAAGATGCAACATTTGAATCCTTATTTATTCTCGTATAGGCATATTTACAAGTGCTTACAAATTATTTGTATGATCAAAAATGAGTATGATGTCACCATAACTTTACAGCTCTATTGTAAAAATCCCCAATTTTGCACTTCTATAACATCCTACTATCTTCTGGAAAGTTTTCCTCACAATTTTGGAACCGGCTGCAGGGATTTGCTTGAGTTTTTTCAATGGTGCTTTCTAAAAAGTTTCTAAAAAACCAAAAACTCCCTAAAAACTGCCGACAAAGTTAGGAGGCCTTTTCTATAATAACTGTATATGCTTTACCATTGAGGTTTTCATGAATTGCAATCAAAGCACGGAGCCCAAAACGTGGAAAACTAGACCACACTAAGGGTGACAATAATGTCCTTCTCTCTTTCAGAAACTGAGGCTGTAACTAGTGCCTGCTACCTGAGGACAGCTTCCCCTCCCCTCCTCCTCACCCTCGTCCTCCTCCTGCTGACTACCTGACTTCCTCGTCTGTCCGCACCGCTGACCCGCACGCCCCGGCCCGAGAGATACTACTCAGACGGTCAATTTACACAACGCATTCTCCGTTCGGACAAGTGAATGACGCAATGTGTTCTATGCCAAGTTGCTGCAGATGACACATGTTCCATTGTGGCTGGTTTACCTGTGAAAATCCCGAAGAATTTTTTTTGTCTTTTTCTAGAACGGGGCCAGATTGACTCAGGGACCGAAACGCTGGATCACAGTGATTAATTTCTTTCACCCTAAGTGTATCGTAACACAGAATATTACACATGGAGGTAAGACTCATAACGAACTCTGATGCCAGATAACATTGAGTCTGTCAGGACACGTTCCAAACAAGTTTTTCCTCTACCGTTTTAGTTCCTCATGTTCTACTTTTTGTGTTGTATTTTCATGTTTTTTGAGTACCTGCCACATGGTACCAAGTGACCAAATTAAAACACTACTGTACTGAATGGCTCAGGTTGAGGTTAAATCAGTTAGCTGGGGACTTTTATAATTTTCTTCATATTGTTAGACATACATAACTGACACATTTTTTTAAGTTTAAGAAAAAGATAATTAAGATCAATTCATCAACAAATGTATAGATTTTGGAAATAAAGGTATTTAGGAGGAAATTAGGAATGATTAGTCAACTGGGGCTGCTGCGCCCCCTACTGGGATCAAACTGGTTTAAGTGGAGTTGGACTGGGTTGGCCTTAAACTTAAACGTGAACCCTATATTGCGGTCCTGTGAGGTAACAACGGGACCTGGGACAGAGTTAGTCCTCTTTGATTGGACCCCATGTTGTTCTGCTTCTCTACTCCTCTCTGCTTCAGAATATAGCACAGAACAGAGGGGTTTATGGGTAAAGAGGGAGCATCAGCGCGCCTTGCTCCACTGAACACGCTGCGGAGGCTGATTTGTCGATGCCCCCTGGTTTTTACACATCCTTGATTTTAGGTTTAACTGTATAGTTAATATATTCTGCAAAATTAAGATGTATTAACCGCATAAAAAATAAGAGCGGATCTCTGATATTGAAGTGCAGAAATCGGACTAAATGTATATTCTGGTAAAGGATGTGTTGCTTTTGTTTTTTTCATATGCTCTGCTACAATGTAGTTTCACAGGTAAATTGATATCATGTTATTTTTGCCAAATATTTTTCTTTAAATAAATTGATTGTCCTGGATTAAGAAAAAGATATCAGAAAAAAAACATGGTTTTAAAAATGTCAATGAACAGCATAGTTGTTTATTTTTCTTTGAAATTAAATGAATTTTATATATTTGTAAATTTACATAATTATTTCCCCACAATATTTGAGTGACTTGAGGTCAGAAAATGTATAGGTAATTGTTTTTTTGTTCTTAAATGTTTTTATTCTATCTTTAATCTACATTGTTAGCACCTAATATATGCTCCTCCATGCTGTAAATCACACCAGTCATGCTATTGTTTTTTTAAATGTTAATTTCCTAAATGGGCGATACAAGTTAAGTTTGAAGATGTGTTAAATAACTTCAGTGTAGGATTTTACAATCATGTACAACAAGGAATGTGTTTTTGATATCTTAAGTTTTTGTTTAACTTGTTCTCCTTTCACATTTTAGTGAAGAATGTAGCTTCTTCTGTGAAGAGCCAATTGCAATCTGAGCCTTTTTTTTTTACGTGGCAAGACAACAAAAATAAATATGGTTGCTTTCAAAGGCTTCAAGTTGATCATCATTTAACTTTTGAAAGTATTTATGTTTTAACAGCAAGTCTCCGTGAAGACACACGAGCATACTCACAGCTTTATTTGCGGAACACACACGTCCACATTAATACACATGGGTATAGAGATAAGGAGACTTCAGGGACTTTAAATGACCTTGTGGTGCAAGAGGCCATTGTAATGTGAGTAACTTAGTGGAATATTGAGCTGAGTTTTTATCTATGGGCAGCCGAAGCCCGATAAGACTCCAATAGACTCCCGGTATTAATAGACCCTGAAGCATCATGCCCAATACATCAACCTAAAAGTAGTAACTGCATTCATTTTCAGTCATTAAAAAAACACAGTTTCAACACAGAACTGAATACAGAGCAAGACAAAATGTTGTGTAGTTTTAAAAAAGATATAGTGTACATCCAGATAAGCTGTAAATGCATTTCCATTTATGTAGGCTGTAATGTAGTCGAGCCTCTTGTGAAGCCAGAAAGGCAATTTCCTGGATAATAGGGCTAATGCTGCTATTTCATGGCTTATGATCTCTTTTGATGACATGTTTGTCACTGTTGAGGCATATGATGAGCTGGCTATGATTTTGACCTTCACAAAGAAATGTGTTGCTTCTTTTTCACTGTGAATAATGACGTAAGCATACTGAAATCAGCAGAAAGTGAGGGGGTACTTTTAGACTTGTGTCAAAGGAAAAGGACTTAAAAAGCAGCAGCAGTGTCCATTTCCATTTTAGTGTATAAAATATGTATGACTTTTTATGCCAGCACAAGCATGCACAAACCAAAGCCTTTACATGATTATGTGATATTGAGTTTTGAAAAAAATAAAATGTGTTAGCTTTGATTTTAGGATATGCTTGAACAGTCAACATTTCTGAATTTCTTTGGACTTAACAATGTTGATGTTTTCATTCGGCTGTGTATCAATACCAAAGCTGGAACCAAACTCGACCTCCAAAATAAACGTTGTAATTATGGACAGATGTTGCCATAATATATATATTTAGATCTAGAAGATCGTGAAAATGCAACGTCAAAGCTTCCTGCACGGCCTTTTGTGGCGACTGTGATCATAAACAATTTCATGGATGACACGTTTAGTTTTTAACTATCTGTCTGACTAAAGTGTTCCATATCCATATTTGCAGCTTGTGTTCTCCACCAATGAAACTGTAATTAGACTGTATCACATTTCAACACGGCAAACTGGCTTATATTCTTGGATTGCCGGTGTTGATTACATCTCAGAATACAAAACTCTGGCTATTAATAGTCAAACAATGCTTATAAAGCTATATTATAATTACATGAAAATGCACCTGCTGAAATAAGTTTAAAGATGTATGTCTGGTTAAGTTTTAAACATTTCCAAGGTACCATGTTTCTTTCTTCTTAGAGTTTAACGGGGATTACATGAACAAGATACATGCTACAGCCTTTCCTTGAATTTTGTAGGAATTCATTTCAATGTTGAGAGCTTCTTGGCTGGTAATTGACACCTTGAGCGATGTTCTTGTAAATTCTGTTGCTGTATATTTAACATATTTCAGAATCAGGGTGAATTGAGGTCAGAGGACGTCCCCGATGCTGGAAGTGTCCTTCTAAAGACTTAAGAAAATAAAGTTACAAATCCCTAATCGCAGGGGAGTGAAGATGGCTTTCTTTGGCCATTCTCTTATGAGCTATCCTTCACATTGGAAAAACACATGCAAGGATTGTAAAAATAAACAGAAGTTTTTCCCGCACTCAATGGGACATATTTTTCGACTTCATTCATGTTGTTATGTTTTCACTGTTTTCACTGAGATGGGGCTATGAATGTGATTGTAGGGCAGAGCCATTTCAAAAGGTTCCACTGATCTTTTCCCAAATATAAGTTGTCATTTAGGCTCATAACTGCCGATACTCAAAAACTACTTTTTTTTTTATAACCTTTTGCATCAGGAAATGGGACTGAATAATAATAATAACTGTCTGAAATCTCACAAAATCTACTTAAAACAACTCCAGGCATAAAAAAGCTCTGATTTACAGGAAAACACTTTGATTTTCTGTTGGATGAAAATCGCACTCACTTATCTGCATTGAGGGTTATGTACTCCTCAAGGTAAAGTCGTGTGTGTGTGTGTGTGTGTGTGTGTGTGTGTGTGTGTGTGTGTGTGTGTGTGTGTGTGTGTGTGTGTGTGTGTGTGTGTGTGTGTGTGTGTGTGTGTGTGTGTGTGTGTGTGTGTGTGTGTGTGTGTGTGTGTGTGTGTGTGTGTGTGTGTGTGTGTGTGTGTGTGTGTGTGTGTGTGTGCGCGCAATATAATATAGTGCTGCCTAAGACCTCAGAATAATATCAAGATCCGAGAACTATTCTAAAGTCGCCACCGATCAGTGAAGTGTCACATGACATCTCTTGCACATATTGCATCTACTTTTTCAATACTTTATAATCAGATTCGGTATATATTTCTCCGGGTGAATATTTGACCCTTCATGCAGTGGAGAGTAAAAGACTGACTTAAGATGCTAAATCTTTGGAGCAGACTCTCCACATAAACGCCTTTAGAGTCTTCAGAATTCAGTTTAAGAATATCCCTTTCATTTATTCTGGAGGTTTCACTTCACTTGTTTCCCAAGCTGCTCGCTATATACCACACTTATGTTATATAAAGGTAAAACATTGGAAGCTATGCAACTGCAATTATAGAAAAATAATGCAGGTGTAGTAATTGTGCAGATGCAGAAACCCCAAAGCTTTAAAGCTCAAGTGGTGTAATTATTGAATTGTTCAATATAAAATGAGTTTAAAAAGTTGAATCTGATGACAAAAGACAGCCCAAAACTTCCACACAAAAAAAATCACGTTTAATCTCATTTATCAAACTGAAGCTCCAAAATGTCACCCAATATAATTTAAAATAAATTAATCTATTTAAAGACACATTAGCTTTTACACATTTATTACTGAAGATGTCACATTACAACACACCCGCTTTTAAGTAATTTGTTTGTTTAGTTTTGAACGCTATTTATTTGATTATATTTATATGAACTGATTTACTTCATCTTTAACATGAGTTCTGTTAAAAGCAAAAAAAAGGTTTATGGTATTGCTGAATGTATTTTGGGTGTAAGACTTTGGGTTGTGAGAACCTCTGAGGATTATCTTTGAATGGTTTCTACAGTGTTGATGAATCAGTGTTCTATTTCATTTCCAGGTAATGCTTAATAGTCAGGGTTTTTATTTCCTCTTCGGGCGTAGGCAGAATTTGTTTGTTCTAAATAAAAATCCAAACCAACCGCAACTGCTTGGCTCGTATTCACATCCTTTCCACGTGTCAGGTAGCCAATAACAGTGTAATTATTTCTGCTGTGTGCTCACAAAGCAGCTACCGGTGTGTCACACAGTCTGTGATGAATGTGGAAAGACCAGAGTATAACAAGCAGAGAAAAAAACATGTTGCTTGTTAAACTCAGGCAAGAGCATTTTCAATAGATACATCAAAAAACAAGGCAGTCTTTTCGTGAATGTGTTCTTTTTCAAATCCATTATGCACAAAAGAGAAACCCAAGAACGCTCTACATTCCCCGTACCGACTTTTTAAACTAAAAAGATAAACGAAATGTCATCTAAAAGAGTATATACATATTATTTCCATGCCAGATTTAGCATATTTTAAATCAGTTTAAACATTAAATTGGCCTCAGACAAGCCAAGGCAGGACCTTCTTATCTTAAAAAACAGGAATCAGATGCATTTGCTGAGCCTTTCTAGTGTAAAACATCTGTTATATGTCTAACACCCTGCACCATGTTTAAGTTATGGCTGTTGAGTGCAAACGAGCTCCAGTTGAGTTGAGCTGAGCTGAATTTCTCTCATCAGTTTTTCCGCATGCTGGTTCAGGCTTCACAGACCCTGGCCCTTTACATTAAAGCAAGCTCGCTGTGTGAAAGGCGTTTTCTAAATGCAGCCCATGTGTGCGGCTGCGAGCAGGGGGTATCGGTTGTGTCTGCCGGACAGCAAGCTGTGACAAATGTAGGATTATGAAACCAGCTTTTATTTGAACGCACCAAAACCAGACACAAACAAGCTGAAGTCAGTCACACTTCATAGCAGCAAAGCAAAGCAGCTTCCTTCCTCATTCTCTCTTCCTTCCTTCTTTTCTTTCCCTCTTACTTTCATCACCTTTAATGTGTGACACTTTGATACTGAACATCCTATTTCCCGTGTTCTGGTCGGTTGGCTTTACATGCAGATGGGATTGTAATTTGCATAGACTCAAAGGTCTCCCTTCTCTCCTGATGCTTTCTGACAACGCAGTGTCTATTCATCCTCTGTGTTAAGCATCCCTATAGGACATCGCCTGAATTGCTGTCTCATGCTGCTTCAAGTCTCGTTTTACACCGCAGGAACTGCTGAGGAGTTGGATTAGGAACATATTTCTTTAGAGGAAAGCAACGCAATCACCAGGGCAGGCTTGCATCCGAACTGGATAGTTCTCTCCCATATCAAAGGTTTTCACATGTTTTTGTACAAAGCCACACCGAGTCATGCTGAGAACATATCACACACACACGGTCACACACACACGGTTAGCTCTGTGGAATATGTTGTACTGAAGAGTCCCACCTGGAGACAGACACTGGGGTGTTTCATCAGAAAAGTGAATTATCCTAAAGAGAGGAACTCTGATCCCCCGGTTCTTCCTATACTCAAATCCCCTTTAGTGGCTGCTGTAATCATACTTTTATACCGGCCCACCTAAAATCTATCTTTGGAGAGCCAATTAAGTTTAAATATGCACAAGAGAAAAAATAAATAGCCACTTTGTTTATTCCTGCTCGTTCCACTTTGTCTCAAATGACACAAAAGTTGCTGTATCGGTATTTAAAATAGTGTTTGTTTGCAGTTTTGTATATTTCAAACAGACCTTGTTTCAAAAGCACAGCCGTGTGAAATTAAAAGATAACATCTTCATAAATATGGAGTTGTGGGTCTCGCACAAAAGAAAGTATTTTAGTACAGATACTTTTAGGCTCCAAGTCAATACCCATATCCTCTCCCTATGTCAACAGAGACGTCTTTCTGACTAAGTCTTCCGGTTCAAAATCAAAACATCATTTTGAAATTCATAAGATGGACTGACCAAAGATCCTGAGTCATAATACACAGGAAAGGCAGCGAGGAAGGAAGTGTGATAGATAATGTGAATAAAATTGTGAATCCAAAATGACATGAAGGATGAAACAGGCAAGTGAGAGGGATGAGTGACAAGAGAAAAAAGGACGAAGATGGAACTTTGGAAGACAAAATAACAAAGACCAAGGTAAAAAACTTTAAAAAACAAAATGCAGAAGTGACTTCTCAAATACAGCATTAGAGAAAAAACATTAAAGTGCTTTCTACTGCAACCTTGTAGTCAAGAAACATGATAATGTGCCCTTTAGTTCCCTTAGAGAAAATGTGATGCAGTGCCATAAAGGCTTCCCTACATGCTAAGGTCTTTTTTTGGTGCTGGTGCCCTTTGATTTGCTTTTCCCTCCCCTGGACACAAGAACAAATATAGTTCTGTGTCATGAATCGTAATCTTTTTTATTGGAGTTGTCTTTGTTTTTGTGATTTATAAAATATTGGAACATTCTTTCCCTTTGGACCTTGAAGATTTAGAAATAAGAACAAGAAGTTAAGATGAGAAATCATACAAACGTCTCATTGACATCTGTAAATGTGACGGTTGCCAGAAACTATTAGAGGTCACAGGTCAAAGGTTGGGAATCCCTGATGGTAGTCAAATAATGTTAGGCTTTTTTAAGGTAAATTCTTAAATTAACTCATATTTTTAGCTAACCGATGCATCTAGAGGAGTATATGAATATGAAAAGGAACAACAACTAGAAGTATGCTATGTCCATCTGAATGTTACTTAAAAATACAATATTTGAGTAAATAAGTTGTTTATCTCCACAATTAGGGAAAATAAAATGTAGGTAATAGTCCTCAGACAAAGACTACTGGGCTTCAAGCATACTTGCCAACCCTCCCGATTTTTGCGAGAGACTCCCGATTTCATTGCCCTCTCCCGGTTTCCTCCCGGGGTCATATTTCTCCCGCATTTCTCCCGATTTCTGACAAAATCAGATTTACTCACGACTGTTTCCACTCGGACTTGCCAACAGCTACACCATTGTTTGGTTTCCATGGTAGCGCGTCTCTTTAGTAGCACGCGCAACTGTAAGTCTGAGAGGGTGAGGAAGACAGTCACAGAAAACTGAACAAGAATCGACAACTCAAACCTCTGCTCACTCATTTCCAGACCATACATATGCTCCATCAAGGATGGTGCTACAGGCCACAAGGCAGTGCACTTAGAACTACAATAAGCATGTTAATGTTAATCTACAGCTCCGGCAACCCACTAGCACCCGCCCCCCCCCCCCGGTTTTGAAATGCTCCCGATTTCTGAGGTCTCAAGGTTGGCATGGCAAGTATGGCTTCAACAAAGTAGGCCTAACATATTGTAGGGGCATAAAGCCTACTTGTATTACAGCATTATACACACTTATTATTACATTATACTTATAAAAGGGGAGCAACTCCGACACATTGTAAGTCTATATGACTTTAATTTTCTTCCACTCGAACATCATTCCAGACAATGTCCCGGTGTTTTTACCGCACCAGCTAAACACACACACACCATTACATTTCTGCAGTTATTATGAAGCCTCTGCTCATTGTCTCTTTTATTACTGTTATTATTAATAAATCAAGCAAGCCGTGAAGCCCGGACAGACAAGTTAGGGGGTATGGGGTATGGGGGCCGGGCTGAAGGAGGTAATTGTCGGTGTAACAGTGTGTGCTACCCCGCGGTGGCCTCGTAAGCGACCCGCTTTATTAGATCGGCCGGTATCGATCCGCACTCCGCCGCGTTGACTAATCTCCAGGCGGGGAGAGAGAGAGAGCGGATCGATGGGCCTGGATTCAATCATGTCTGAAAACAGAGAAGGTAATTTATTGTAATCACGTGCGCTAAATGGAGAAAAAGTGAGAACAACGCGCCCGTGAGGTGCTCAAAGAGAACTGCAGCATCAGGGTGGAGGTTTTCCAGAGAAGAGATGCTCCATTAAATAACTTGTAGTGTGTAATATGGATATTCAGCAAGACACAGTGTAGTCAATAAGAGACTGACAGTTGACCTTCAGTTCTCTACATGCTGCTGCAAACTGGGTTTTCCCACCTTGACAGAAAATGTGTTCACAATACTGATACATTTTTTAGAGGCTGTCTTTCTTGTATTCGATTTAGAAATAAGACAAATGGATTCATGAATAAGAAAAACCAAGAGCAATATTGAAAGCCCTGCACACCACTCTCTATATGAGAGACTCCTCTTAAAATAGAGACATGACAATGGAAAATGATGACAAAGACTGATGTTTTATTGAAGAGCTCAGAGAGCCATCACTTAAGGCTGAAACTCACATGTATAAACAAATAGCAGACACGCATAGACTTCTTTAACAATTTCATTCTGAAGGTATTCCGCAAATATTCACATGAATACTTTATAGAAAGGTCCATGTTTAGTTTTGTGACCACTGTGTGTGTGTGTGTGTGTGTGTGTGTGTGTGTGTGTGTGTGTGTGTGTGTGTGTGTGTGTGTGTGTGTGTGTGTGTGTGTGTGTGTGTGTGTGTGTGTGTGTAGGGGTTGATACAATATCTGAAACCCTTCCTCAGCAACAGGTGAAACAGTGCAAAGTGTGACTACATCAGAGGCGGGAGTTTCGCTCCTCTTCTTCGTTCTCCAGGAGGTAGGCCGCCCTGTATCGCGTCAACCCCCTCTCATCCACCATCTGGAGGGAGGCATTGCGACAGCTGTTGTCCATACTGCCCAGAGAAGTGTACCTGCAGGTCCGACAGAGACATTTAATACAGAGGATGATTGTACTCTTCTGCTGTGAATAATGGAGGATGCAGAAAGTGGTCAAAGTTGAATGTGTTCTTACCCTTTATCATAGAGAATACAGTAGGGAACATATAACGTCCTTATGAACGACCAGATGTCATGATACGTCCAGTCCTGAGGAGTGTTGAAAGACATTTAATTGGTTTGTGATTGATTCATGATTTGTTCAAAGAAATGACTATAGCCACTCCAAAAGAATGTGCCATTTCTAAATAAATAAGCAAATCTAAAAGGGGAAAACATATTTGTGTTCAATATTTGTTGAGAATTTCTCACAGAGGTGTTCATTCATACATGTTTTGGGGGGGCTGTAATGGATATCATTACAGGTGTATCTGTTATTTGTGGCGAAGGTGGCAAAAATATTCATAGAATTTTTTAAAGCCTCACAAACGTTGAATCGCATTAAGCTGAGCAGGTGGTGTGATATTTTGTTCAGCCTGTGGATCTGCACTCTGAAACTTCAGTCAAGATGACAAATAACATTAAGTGTAACAAGGGGAAATTGCTTGGCTGGAGCAGTGAAAACAGATTTGTATTACCAGTCAAAAAGCTGTTTTCCTGCAGCACTATATACACTAACTTGAAGAATGGAGGGACAATGAAAGACTGATTTTTTTTTTTTTTGATAATAATAAATGTCTGCAGATGCTCTTAGGATAAGGGCAATGTGTATTTTTCATTTAAATGCATTAGCTGATATTGTTTTAAGTGGATTGATAAAAATAGTGAATATCTAATAAGAGAAAAAATACCAGGACATAATGAAACCTTATATCTATGTAACATATGTATATGTGTGTGAGTCTCACTAGTAATGGGTTGACTCTCATGTAGTCGGGCCAGCCGGGGTCAGTGGGACACATGGCTGTGAGTGTGTGTGAGTAGGGGTCAGTCCTCCTGGTCCCCATCAGGACGGCCTTCAGCTCCGGCCTCCTCTCCTGCACCTCAGTCAGCGCCTGCCGAATACTGCCCTCCACTGAGATGATCTCCAAGTCATATCTACAGGACACACATGGCAAAATAATGAGCTGTAGTGAAACATGGAGGATTAGGACACGTTTTTGACCAGAGACACAACTATTAGGACTTGTAACAGCTGCTGACTCCTATTTATAATATATATACAAAAACCAGCTGAAAAGTCTTTAGCAGTGTAAAATAGTGTAGATTGATGGTTCACCTTTTTATTGTGTCCTGAAGGAATCTCTCCATCTCTGGGAATGGAGAGACGATACGGATATACAGAGCTTTCAACTTGTCTTTACCATCTGGAAAACGCCTGAGAGTGGCAGGAGGAGAAAAATGGGTCATTAAAAAAAGCCACAGAAAGAGATTAGGTGTTTATCGTTGTCACTATCTGCCACGACATTTCTAATACAGGTCAAGAAAAGTCCAAACACTCAGTCTCAGTCTAGTAGCTGCTAAACTCATTTTCTTCTTCATTACTTCTAGCAGTGATGCTCCCCTGAGTAGAAGTGGTATCATTATGTTTTTAATTTGACTCTCTGTTTCATCTCATCTCTCTGAGGTGATTTGTTTTGTCCTGATTAAATCTTCCCTGGCCCTAAACGTTCTAATTGTCTCATCCCGTCCTCTCCCCTCCTGTTACCGTTTCAGCGCTGCGTGGTAGAGATGGAGCAGCGCCGTGCAGTCTTTGCCTCCGTTGAAGCCGGCGCAGACCTCCTCTGTGGAATACTGATCCAGAGCAGCCTCTATCGTTTTCAGTGCACACATAACTTTGTCACCCAGTGGTGTGCCTGTGGGGAATTAAATGAAATGTGACGTCAAAGTTTTACAGTTTCAATATAATGTATCCCTTGGTCTTATGTACAATTCTAAATAAAACCCTGTTTGTCCTTTGTCTCATCATATTAATTATATTTTCTTTCCTCTAATATAGTTTTAATACTCGCTCTGATTTTACAGCGATAATTACTTTAATGATTTTGCTTTATTTATTGGTCCCAATGCCTGTGTTAAGTATAAGAGTTCTCTGCAATATTCACTTTATATTAACTTAACTTAGTTTTACAATCACCCTCCACCAGAGGTGGGAAGTAGTGGAGTACAAATACTTGGTTACTGTACTTAAGTACATTTTTATGGTATCAGTACTTTACTCCACTATTTACATTTTTAACACAAATACCTGTACTTTTTACTCCTTACATTTTCAAAACAGGCTGGTTACTTTAGTTTTAATCTGCGTTTGGTGGCGTGATCTTTATTATTTAGAGTCATTGCGTGCCTATTGATTTTAACACGATCCTTGTATCCATCACTTCCTGGTCTTCTATAAAGCCCCTGTCACACTGTCCCGAAATTGACACCCGATGGACACACGAATATGGAATTGTGAATTTCGCACGAAGATGGCCCCGAACCACACACGAAGGCAACATTTACATTACATTTAAGACATACAACTGCAACGAAAGTAACACAAACAATTATGTTAAAGTATTATGATACTGTACTGATATTTTCCGACTTTGTTCTTTACTTTCTCCGTCTTTATATGTAGAAGGTATTAAGTTTTCTCCGTCATGTTGTTTCCATAGCAACAACAACTTCCTCGTCTTCAAAATAATATATTATATCCTTTTTAGTTTCACAGAACACAAATTGGGTTATTTACATAATATGTTTACATGATTTTGTTGTGTAATAAAACAACCAGATGGACACACGATAAAGGAAAAGTTCAAATTCGGCTCTGATCGTAGCAACATCGGGCCATTCGTGAGGGCATCTTAAGCCATCTTTGGCATGCCAAATATTTTTCCACCGCTCCCGAAGTTGCTGCCGGAGCCTGATAAATTCCACCGGCGGTCATACGATGGCTTAAGATGCCCTCACGAATGCCTTACGAAGGGCAAAATGGACACACAAAGTCAACACGAAAAGGAACCTTCACAAGGTCCTTCGGCAATGCTTTGTGGTGCCAAAGATGTTGCCACCGCTCCCGAAGTTGCTGCCGGAGCCTGAGAAACTCCACTGGCGGTCATACGATGGCTTAAGATGCCCTCACGAATGGCCCGATGTTGTTACGATCAGAGCCGAATTTGAACATTTCCTTAATCGTGTGTCCATCGGGTGTCAATTTCGGGACAGTGTGACAGGGGCTTAAAGGGAGGTCAGTTACTCTTTTCAAACAGTTGGTAGTTATGGGTACTTTTTACTTAAGTACATTTCGAAGCCCATACTTCTTTAGTTGTACTCGAGTAAAGAAGTTTAGTCAGTACAGAGTATCTGTACTTCTACTTGAGTAAAGGATGTGTGCACTTTTGCCATCTCTGCACCCCACCACCCTCTGTCTCCCCCTCACCGCTGTTGGCCAGCGCGTACACCTCAGTCGTGGCGATGGACACCGGGTCAGTGACTAAGGGCACCACGGTCCCCTTGGGCAGCTCGTCCAGCAGCTGTGTCCGCGCTTTGTCCACCTCCTCCTGGCTGTCCGAGTCCAAGACCAGCCGAACTCTGTGATAGTTGCCCAACCAATCAGGGTAGGAGCCCAGAGCCACCGTCCGGCTCCAACTAGCCTGCAGTCTGGTCAGCACATTGGCAATCTCTGTTTCATCTGCATCCACAAACACCTAAAAGCAAAGATCAGTTAGTTGTATTAGTTCCAATACACAGTGTTCAGGTGGATTTGTATGTATTGATGAGTACGGTCATGGTGTTACCTCACGAGTGTGAAAGGTTGTCCCTGAACCAGCAAAGACGTGCTCCATTCCATTGAAGGCCCTCTCCATCAGAGAGGGAATCCCAGGAAAGATATACACGTTACGCACACTGACCTGGGAAAAGATAGTGTGTTATAAAGTGTGTGTAAATGTAGTTAGTGCAAACAATTGTGTGGCTACTTCAATTTATTATTGGCACTAGGTAATCAATGATTTGACTTTACATCTAGAAAAGTTCATGTTTGTGCATCTCTCCGTCAAACTGTTCAGTAAATATAATTATAAATATACTACTTAACCAGTAGTAGTCCTATAGTCTTTTTATTATTAAGGAAAAAGCTAGATGCAAAACAAACATAAACAGGTGTGTATTCCTTATATTGCTGTTTAAATGTTTGCCCCTTGTAAGAAGCTGCTTTTAAGTCCTGCAACTCTGCTAAGTGGTTGATGTTGCAATCTGTCTGAAACACAACCCCTGAACAGAAATGAACAGACAAACAACTTCCTGAAAGTTGTCAACTAAACAAAATGTATCTTCACTAAAAAAATCCAACTGATAAGTTAAAACACAGCACAGCAGATACATGGGATATCAGTTATAACGAAAGGGCTCTGGGGGTCAGTCAGCAGGTGGAGGGTGATGATGATAGTCTGTACCTAATTGAGTGTTTTATGACAGCATGATCCTACTTCAAAGATCTCAGATTGATGGAAAACTAAGCTAATCCCCCTTCACCCAGCCTTCACTCACCACTGGGTAGCGCAGCAGTTGTCCAGTCTGAGGGTCAGTTCCATAGTTGAGATTGGCCGAGCGAGGCACCATGGCCAGTTTCATAGCAGCATTGTTCTTATCTGTTACACCATAAAATTCCTCAACCAATAGGGTGAGCTCAGGGTTGGCATACAACTCTTCTTCGAACGCCAGGGCTACACTCTCAAAGGTGACATCGTCATGCGTCGGGCCTATGCCCCCTGAAGTGATGAGGTGCGTATATTTAGAAGAAAGGAGAGACACCTCGTTGGCAATGACCTCCTGTACATCTGGTATTACTGAGATGCGCTGCACAGATACCCCGAGCCTCCTCAGTGCTCGAGTCAGAAAGGCACTGTTTGTGTCCCGTGTGTGACCCTGGGAGACAAAAAGCACAAGAAGAGACACTCGGTAAGTTTCAATACAGTGTTTCCACCAAAACATTACAAAGGCTTATCAATGACTTTAAGGTTTAAATGAAATGCAATGTCTAACAGTGAGTATGTTTTGAGGCTAAGACTGACACTGGACGGAATCAAAGTCTTCATGTTTAAATCATGATAATGTCATGTCAAGAAACAGTGGTGAACTTGTCATTTAAAAAAAATAATACAGCAGCCACATCAAATAAACATCACAGGGATTGCCTGGGAATATACAATCTAGATCCTGGACTGCATAGCGGTCCAGAGAGCTGATGCATACTGATATATAAGGGTGTCATGTTAGTATGTTTATATTAATAAAATTATACTCTCAAAAGTGCACATTTTATTGAGATTTTTTTTTAATCCAACAGCTTTCAAGGAATCTCAGTGGGATACTACCAATCATATGAATACAGTTCAGTCGCACAAATCACAAGTAAGTATCCAACAACACTATATCACCTTGAGAATCTCATCTCCAATGATGAGAATGGCTGCAGTGGGAGCGTCCCCATTGGCTTCAGAAAAAGAACTAGATCCATGGGGGTTTGTTGACATGGTTGTTTTGGAGAGTTGAGCTGCCAGTCTCCTCACACGCACCACTGTTCTACTCAGATTGGGAAAAGCAAAGCTAGAAGACAAAGAGAAAATGCTTACAACACTGTTCAATAAACATGTTTACTTAATGCATGTGTAGTGTGGTTTGCTCTATTTGCCATCTGAACAAAGCCATAAATCTCCCTGGTAATAAGCAACGCCATTTTGTCGTAGCCTACAGTAAAGTAAAATTTAACTTCAATTTTCAATAATCTGTCTCTATCTTTTAGTTGCTTTTGTGATCAACTATTGTGTTATAAGTAGAGTTCATTTAGAATCTTACTTCAACATGAGGATTCAATATGGAGTATCCCAAAATATTTCAGTTCAGGCCCTCTTCTGCATCATAACTTGTCTCCTACCAGGGAGTATCTTGGAGCAGACATGTGAAAGAGCAGATTTGTAAAAAAGGAAGGTAAGACAAAGGGGAAAAAAGAAGAATCTGTAAGCGTTTTGTAAACTTTAGCAGCAAAAACTGCTAATAATTCAATGTTAGTTGATGCACTGATTAATGTCAACAAGTGGAAAAATGATTAGTCACAATTACTATATTACACATAATTTAGTACACCTTATATATTTGCGAGGAAAGATTTATAATTTTATAACAGGTCTAACTGTAGCCTGATTTCAATAATATGATGTAGCTGGAAGACAGTTCAGTTTCCTGATATGCATCAAAGACACGGACAGTCGACACACCTTCATACTTCATATAGCCCAGCTATAAACTGGTGACATTGCATGATTTGGTCTGTCTATAAGTTGTCTGAGGCAAATGTGAAGGATTGACAAATAAGGCTGAACATGCCGATAGGAGTGAAGGAAAAACAATCTTGCGAAGAAATGAATTGAAGGGGGGGCAAGAGGAGTTTGAATGGTTAAATGGACAGGTCATGTGCCAACTGTGTTCAGCGGTCAAAAGAGGTGACAACAACGCATAGAGTCGGTGCGAGAAAACGTTTCCTCTGTATGTAAAAATGTAGCCTTCATGTTCTTTGTACACTATGGGAAGGCTTTGCAGAAGCATGCTAATGTCTAACATATATGCACATTATGATGCGTAACACTGAATTTACGTAACTAAATAGTTAAATCAATGTCATGCACATTTATGACAAACTACACACATAATGGCAAATGTACTTCTATGAAAAATCTTAACTAACTATAAAAGTGCCATATCTCCTTGCTAGCTTACTTATTAACCCACTATTGTTTTAGTTACTAGCAACAAGCAAGCAAAAGGCGTTCAGGTACACTTACATACTGTAGTAGCTTATGTCCTGACTCTACTGCCGATTTCTCTGCCCTACCATATAGCCTATGAAGAAACACGCAATGTTGTGTCTGTTATTTGTGAAACCTTATAATTAAATCCGAGGAAACTTACTCCTGAGCCGCATCTGACCTCATTACGTATCCGACAATTTGTGGCTACATGTCACTCAAAAAGCATACCGTTAGCCGTCCAATCACATTAAGGAATGGTTTCTGTGAGGACTGAGAGCCAATCAGGTTTGAGAAGGTCCCTCTTAAGGGCCAGCCTTATTTTATCAACACGGAACTAACTGAAAGATGCAAGAGTCCGTGAAAACGATGCGGAGAAATATATGTCGTTTGGCAAAAGTAAATAAGATAATCAGCTTACCTTATATTAAAGGTACTAACGACGACTCATTTATCTGTGAGTTGACAATATCTGCACTCGGATAGCATGCTGCTAACTGCTGCCAAGACTTCTTCGACTTCTTCTCTTCTGCTCAATAAAAGAAAGGGGTTCTTCTGCCTCTGCTGGCTGGAGAGCAGATAACTTGAGATTGATACTGACCGTCTAAAACTTGACTATAGGTGTCGCATTGGCATTACTTATACAAACTGTATCAGTATGGTCTGAAACCACAAGTCCGCATTTTGAAATAAAGTGGATCGCTTGACTTCCACAGCACTGTCCGGCCGGAGAATACATTGATAATTGAAGATACATTAGGAATAATACAAAAAAAGCAAACACCATGGGTGCATGTTAGCAGGGCTAAATGAGTTATACTGTTAATCAAAAGCCAATTTAAGTCAAAGTATTAACCAGTTATTGGCATTTGTATTATTGATAGTATGGCTTTCACAGTCACTTAAATAGTGTATAATGTGGTGACTAAGCTATATGGTTTGAACTAGCATAGAAATAGTTCAACCGTTTTTTTATATTCCATATTAGTGAGTGTATGCCTTTATCCTCCATATCTAAACACTCTAAAAGAAATTCAACTAAAACAACTATAATTTATCTGCATAAAGGTATAATTTACTGCAAAACTGTTACATTAGACTGCGTTAGTTTAAACTTGGTTTAGGTCTACCTCATTAACTACTAGCTAGGCCTAATATTTACAATAATAATAATAATAATTGTATGATAGGTTAAACGCCTCATACATTCACCCAATAACGTTTTAAGGGCTTCAGCACACTTTGAACCACTATGGTATTGGGATGATGATAATACTGTGATTTCTTTCTTTCTTCTGGTAGTCTAAGCACGAAAACGAAACTTCGCATGTGGTTCTTATTAAAGGTAAGTCTCTGCTTTTGGCTCAGTCTGGGTTTTCTACATTTGCGCAATGTACACTGAATGGGCCAGGTGCAAAACAGGCAACGCACACACACGCACACACCAGATGACGTTGCCATTTGTTCGCGGAAGTGGCTTCTGTCGTGACCGTGGAGGGGGAGGCAGGGGGAGGAGGAAGGAAAGGGAGAGGAAAGAAAAAGTTTAGACTAATCTCTTATGAAGTTTATTAAAACTGTGCGGCGCCTGGCGGGATAAAACAATCATCGACTTTTTGTCCTGTTAGATGAAATTAAGCTGAAGTTTCCGAAGCAACAGTTTGGTGGGCACCAGGAGCAACTCGAGAGAAAGGGAGGAAGATAGCTGGTAAGTTGCTCGTTAAAGTTGACCACACTTTTTTGGGGCATGGTATTACTCTGTTGCGTGGTCTGCGTCAGTGTACCACAGTTATTGTACACTTCAAAAGTTTGAGGAAACTGTTCACTTACAACATTAACGGTGCCCGCAGGGAAGCATTGTCCTGCCTTGAGTTATAATAAGACGACACAGTGTAGGGAAGCCTGTTGGGTTACTGTAAAAATGTTGCTCAGGACACAACTATGCTGTGCACACATTAGCATAAATGGTTAACTTGTGTTCGTCCTCACGCTGTCAGACAAGTTTTCAGGGTTTGTTATTACGTCTTTGAGTCCCAGAAGCTGCTCTTAGAAAACACATTGTAGAAACAGAGCACAGCCACTGTTTGTGTATTGTAGTTAGTTTAAAATAGGCTATGATGAAAAGTCAACTGAGTGTCCTCAAGCTGATGCCTCTTTCAGTACACGAATAGAGAAAAGCTCTCTAAAATGCCTTTTTGTTATATCAAGCATTTTTCTCAAACATGAGTCAGTATGATACATGTTGAGTTAGTAAGTCCTTACCCTAACTTAATACGTAACTATTTGATAGCCCGATGATAACTGTTTCATTCATAAAAATCAGACATTTGTTGTTCTATCTTCTCCAGTGTAACTGAATACATACCATTATCTGACATTGTATAGAGACAACACAATTGAGATAGTAATTGGCCAATTCATTATTAATGAAAAATTATGATTAGTTTCAGCCTGAAAACTATAAAGTTTAGGGTATATCAGAGATAAGCTAAATCTCTTCAGGTTGCAATAAGTTGCCAGTGAGATAAGCTGTAGCCTATCAGTGCACACAAACAAATCTGTACACAATCCAACAGGGAAGTTACAACTTTAGTGAACCATTCCTCCAAACGTATCCATGGAAACCAATCAGCAGAACACACCCCAGATCTGTTGAAACAGGGTCACTGTGACAGAGTTAAAGTTCACCAAGAACCAGTGAAGGACAGACAGACTATTATGGAAAGGGGCTCAAGGGTATGGGGGGGGGGATTATTGAGGCGACTGAGAGCAGTGGGCTCAGTGCTCTTATCAGGGTAAACCACACAGCTCACACAGCAGCCCCCTGACATTATATTATATGGAGGAAGTTATCTCCGCTGATGAAATGGAAGGGAAGAGAAGGTCCAATCAACAGCTGATCCGAAAAATTGTCAATTCAGACATATGTCAGGACCCAGACAAACAAGTCATGTGCACCTAGGCTACACACACACACACAAATGGACAAACACAACGACAGTCCGAGACGCAATCTGTCAGTCACAGCGGAGAATCTCGGCCACTCTATCACAACATTGGCACAATCCAAAATACACTTGATTAAAATTGGATCTGTCCAATTCTACTCAAACGGTATCAGTCAACAGTGACAGATTTTGTCCTGATTGACGGGACATCGTGACACTTGTGATTGTTGCAGCTTCACTTTGACAAGTGTCTGCACATAGCCATACACTGACTCACGCACAGACATACAATATTTGTTGTAAAAAGTGAATGTTAGCGCTAATTTTAGCCTTGAATTAGGCTTGTGATAAGTGATAACTAAGCTGCTTAAAGACATCAAGGCTGTTGACAGGACATTGTGTGTGTGTGTGTGTGTGTGTGTGAAGATGTGTTTGTTTCTGTCTG